>NC_053393.1:212413126-212713126 GCF_905171765.1 Bufo bufo
TTTTGTAAAACAGACTTTTTACTATAACAGGATATCAAACACAACCTCAAATGCAGTGAACATAAAATCAGATTACATACACTCAGCCCGGAGGCCGAGACCCCTGTTTTTCACAGCACGGCGCCCTCTATTGGTAGCCGGAAAACACTTGAGCTAATTTACCTACTGCGAGCAGAGTTAGCACTGCCTCACCATAACTGTTATTACCCTAAAGAACAGGAACGATTGTTTGGGGTGTAAGATACAGGATAGCCCGCGGTGCAACACAGCAGCTTACAATCTTACCAGACTATACATTAATTTCCCCCATTCCTTTTCCCAAAGCTGGTAATGTGTAAAGTGCCTAATTTATTACTCCTGATAAAAACACTGGGATAACTGGAGATTATGGTGAAGTCCTTTCTGCTCTCCAGAGCGAACCACAAGTTTAACTGTTAAGTCCTGGTGATCAACAAACAACAATCTTTGTAGCCTGCCACACAGCAACACTAACTGACTAACTAATGGCAGGTTTGATCTCGGCTCTTGTAATTTCTGAGCCAATCCTATATTGAGGTGCTTGCACGATCTCTCTTACCAGTCTGCTATGTCTCCACTGATGCTTCCGAACAAGCAGTCTTTCAAATGAACATGCGGTACCACAGAATAGGTAATCTGTCCCTAAGCTGTCATCAGCACCCCTTGAAAATGTCCTCTGTCTAGTGGGCAGCATCTGGGTTTTAAGCACCGATCAGCTTCCCTTGGCTGTAACTTGGGTCCCAAAATCTTGGTCCCACGCATGGATGTGAAGGGATTCACTCCTCTCTCTGTGTCTGAGTCTTTTTAAAATGGCGACTTCCTGCTTCTCTCTGCAGCTTGATATCCCCGCCTCATGCATAATGTAATATGTGCAGTCTGTGCCCTGTGTCTGGGAAACAGCGGCATCTTGTGGCCGAACAGCAAAATAACAGTGTTCATGCAATAAGAGCTGTTTCTCAATCTCACAGGTGATCCCTCATTCCCGGGATTCTTACTTCCTCTATTTAACATGTGCAGCAGCCATTTTAGTAACAATCTGATTAGTTACCACGAAGAGTGAGGTAATTCGACTTTGTGACGAATTAAAATTTTCCTGAAATTTGGATTTAATTCCACTTCATCAACTTCAATTCACTCAGAACTATCTATAAACTACTCATATATTCTGTTTCTTCCATACATAAGAAGCACAGGGAATTCAGTATACACCTGTATTTGTGGAAAACGTGTTTATTCCACTATCAACTACACATATATCCTGTTCGTTCCATAAGAAAGAAGCACAGGGAATTCAGTATACACTTGTATATGTGGAATATGTGTTCATTCCAATATAAACTACTCATATATCTTGTTCATTCTATATGCAAGAAGCATAGAGGATTCAGTATAAACCTGTATACTGTATTTTTCGCCCTATACGACGCACCGGCCCCTAAGACGCACCTAGGTTTTTGAGGAGGAAAATAAGAAAAAAATAATACTTTGAACCAAAAGGTGTGCTTTTGGTGTGTTTTGAACTAATGGTGGTCTGTGGATGACACTATTATGGGGCATCTGTGTAAGACACTGTTTTGGGGGATCTGTGGCCGACACTGTTATGGGGGATGAAGGGAATCCATGTTATAGAACATGTAGAAGCTTCTTTGTTTGTGTATCAGTTTCTGTTCTCTGTATCAGTTTCTGTTCTCTGTAAAATGAAACTTATCTCTTTGGCACTACGCCCAGATGTTTCCCCCAAATATGGAAGTTCCGCTCTTTGCTCTATTTGCCTGTAGAATAGAAATGTTACCCTAGCTGATGTGCTGGGACCAGGACAGAGTACCGCTGATCCCTGCCCACAAAGCAACCTCCACTCCCAGCCAGAGAGCAACACAGAGACCGGGAGTACAAGTTACCAACACAACCTTGGTGGACTCACTGGACAGAGACAGGCTACCCAATTCAACAGGTCCAGTATTTGGTTGTGGGTGGGCTGCCAGACTAACTCAGGTACTGACCGGCGTGAGGTCAGGTATCTGGTTAGTCTTCCCTGGAAGGGGGATATGTGTGACGAAACTAACCTCGCCACTGGGTTTTGGAGGGGCCTGTTTGCCAGCCTCTTGCCTCAGGATTATGGCCCATATACTAACTTTGAAGGAGAAGACAGACCGGCTGCACAGCCTAAATCTGTGGAACTGTTTTGGGCAGGAAAGCCATGCTTGCGGTCGGCCAAATGTGACTTTCATGGAATTCGAGAACCCCTGCTTGGATCTGGGTGATATATGTTGTTCGCCCAGATCAGAGCTATCCATGGATGTATAAATGATGGGGATATGTGGGGTTTTGGAAAAAATGTGTGTTTTCTGACTGTGAGTGATTAAGTTAGCCTATTATGTTTGGTAATTGTATCACAGGCAGGGCCTATTGTGTTTTGTTAATTGTGTTTGGTAATTGTATCACAGGCAATGCCCATTGTATTTTGTTGATTGCGTCACAGACAATGCTGATTGTATTTTGTTGATCGCGTGACAGACAGAGGGGGGTGATTGCTGGGAAGGTTTCAATACTGTAAATGCATGTGATTGGCTAATGTATACATTTTTGCAGTCTTCCACAAGGTCCCCAGGGGGAGTGTCCCTTGCTGGAAGACCTGCATAAAAGGCTGACATGTAGCCCCATTAAAGAGTTCCTGTTTTACCCTCAACATAGAGCCTCGTCTCATGTGTGGCGGGGAAAGGCTGTATCTACACTGGGGAATGCTATATGCTGTATACTCCCCTGGCTATAATCACTGAGCTCTTTTAAGAACTTGTTCCTGCATCGCTTTCTGAAGGAAGAGAGGTTCATCCACTGGAGCCTTGTCATACAGTACAGACCAAAAGTTTGGACACACCTTCTCATTCAAAGAGTTTTCTTTATTTTCATGACCTTGAAAATTGTAGATTCACACTGAAGGCATCAAAACTATGAATTAACACATGTGGAATGTTATTCATAACAAACAAGTGTGAAACAACTGAAAATATGTCATATTCTAGGTTCTTCAAAGTAGCCACCTTTTGCTTTGAATACTGCTTTGCACACTCTTGGCATTCTCTTGATGAGCTTCAAGAGGTAGTCCCCTGAAATGGTTTTCACTTCACAGGTGTGCCCTGTCAGGTTTAATAAGTGGGATTTCTTGCCTTATAAATGGGGTTGGGACCATCAGTTGCGTTGAGGAGAAGTCAGGTGGATACACAGCTGATAGTCCTACTGAATAGACTGTTAGAATTTGTATTATGGCAAGAAAAAAGCAGCTAAGTAAAGAAAAACGAGTGGCCATCATTACTTTAAGAAATTAAGGTCAGTCAGTCAGCCGAAAAATTGGGAAAACTTTGAAAGTAAGGGCTATTTGACCATGAATGAGAGTGATGGGGTGCTGCGTCAGATGACCTGGCCTCCACAGTCACCGGACCTGAACCCAATCGAGATGGTTTGGGGTGAGCTGGACCGCAGAGTGAAGGCAAAAGGGCCAACAAGTGCTAAGCATCTCTGGGAACTCCTTCAAAACTGTTGGAAGACCATTTCAGAGGACTACCTCTTGAAGCTCATCAAGAGAATGCCAAGAGTGTGCAAAGCAGTAATCAAAGCAAAAGGTGGCTACTTTGAAGAACCTAGAATATGACATATTTTCAGTTGTTTCACACTTGTTTGTTATGTATATAATTCCACATGTGTTAATTCATAGTTTTGATGCCTTCATAGTCATGACAATAAAGAAAACTCTTTGAATGAGAAGGTGTGTCCAAACTTTTGGTCTGTACTGTAGGTCCAGGGTGGGTAGGAGATGGCGAGACCCCAACCAAGCTGCGGCGGTTCGTGGGGTCTGCAGTGCTTACGATGTCAAGTGGAGTGCTTGGAGCCCTCCGGAAGCACTAGGGGCATCCATTAACGGAGGTACCCAGTCGGGGTGCCAGGAGATCCGTTACAAACATGCTTATTCGTCGCATATAATGCCCTCGCATATATGCCCTTCGCATATATTGTTTTACAGGGTCAGCTCAGCTACAGGCCCTGGCATATAATTTTTTAGAGGGTCAGCTCACCAGCAGGCCCGCACCTAAAATCTTTTACAGGGTCAGCTTACCAGCAGGCCCTCACATATAATGTTTTACAGGGTCAGTTCACCAGCAGGCCTGCACCTAAAATCTTTTACAGGGTCAGCTCACCAGCAGGCCCTCGCATATAATTTTTTAGAAGGTCAGATCACCAGCAGACCCTCACCTACAATCTTTTACAGGGTCAGCTCACCAGCAGGCCCGCACCTACAATCTTTTACAGGGTCAGCTCACCACCAGGTCCGCACCTAAAATCTTTTACAGGGTCAGCTCACCAGCAGGCCCTCGCATATAATGTTTTACAGGGTCAGCTCACCTGCAGGCCCTCGCATATAATGTTTTACAGGGTCAGCTCACCAGCAGGCCCTCACCCACAATCTTTTACAGGGTCAGCTCACCAGCAGGCCCTCACCTAAAAAATTTTAGAGGGTCAGCTCACCAGCGGGCCATCAATCATTATTTTTTAAGGGTGTATGATGCCCTCCTTTATGTGTAATTAAATGTGTATTGGAGCGCCGGTTCCTTGTAATTTTAATATATATGAAAGAATGTTTCCTAACAATTTTTCCTCTAAAATCGATTTTATCTTCGGTTTTGTGCATATTATTGTCAGTCTTTAAAAGTGGCGTACTACTCGGACAACATCGTTCCCAACAGCGACCTGGGAGTCCAAGATGCATTCAGACATCCTCCCTATGCTGTTCCTGAACCATTTCGGTGGTGTTTCCATTAATTTCTGACCTTTTTCTATGAACCAGACACCCTTCCCTCTTCAGAGCAGGGGGTGCCTGGTTTAATGCTCGGGTTCTCCCATTGACTTCCATTGTGCGTCCCGAGGTGTTTGGCCCGAGCACCCGAGCACCCGAGTGCTCGATCAACACTAGTGACCACCACTTTCTCCTACAACCCCATGGTGGTCAACTACCAGCTGCCCTGAAAGATGGCGTCAGCAGTAGAGTTGAGCGAACAACTGGATGTTCGGGTTCGAGAAGTTCGGCCGAACTTCCCGGAAATGTTCGGGTTCGGGATCCGAACACGACCCGAACTTCGTCCCGAACCCGAACCCCATTGAAGTCAATGGGGACCCGAACTTTTCGGCACTAAAAAGGCTGTAAAACAGCCCAGGAAAGAGCTAGAGGGCTGCAAAAGGCAGCAACATGTAGGTAAATCCCCTGCAAAAAAATGTGGATAGGGAAATGAATTAAAATAAAAATAAAATATATAAAAATAAACCAATATCAATTGGAGAGAGGTCCCATAGCAGAGAATCTGGCTTCACGTCAGCAGAGAATCAGTCTTTATGCCATAGCAGAGAATCTGGCTTCACGTCACCCACCACTGTAACAGTCCATTGTCATATATTTAGGCCCCGGCACCCAGGCAGAGGAGAGAGGTCCCGTAACAGAGAATCTGGCTTCATGTCAGCAGAGAATCAGTCTGCATGTCATAGCAGAGAATCAGGCTTTACGTCACCCAACACTGGAACAGTCCATTGTCAGATATTTAGGCCCAGAGGAGAGAGGTCCCATAACAGAGATTCAGGCTTCATGTCAGCAGAGAATCAGTCTTCATGTCATAGCAGAGAATCAGGCTTCACGTCACCCACCACTGGAACAGGCCACTGTCACATATTTAGGCCCAGGCACCCAGACAGAGGAGAGAATCTGGCTTCATGTCAGCACAGAATCAGTCTTCATGTCATAGCAGAGAATCAGGCTTCACGTCACCCACCACTGGAACAGGCCACTGTCACATATTTAGGCCCAGGCACCCAGGCAGAGGAGAGAGGTCCCATAACAGAGATTCAGCCTTTTATGTCAGCAGAGAATCAGTCTTCATGTCATAGCAGAGAATCAGGCTTCACGTCACCCACCACTGGAACAGGCCACTGTCACATATTTAGGCCCAGGCACCCAGGCAGAGGAGAGAGGTCCCATAACAGAGATTCAGGCTTCATGTCAGCAGAGAATCAGTCTTCATGTCATAGCAGAGAATCAGGCTTCACGTCACCCACCACTGGAACAGGCCACTGTCACATATTTAGGCCCAGGCACCCAGGCAGAGGAGAGAGGTCCCATAACTGAGATTCAGGCTTCATGTCAGCAGAGAATCAGTCTTCATGTCACAGCAGAGAATCAGGCTTCACGTCACCCACCACTGGAACAGGCCACTGTCACACATTTAGGCCCCGGCACCCAGACAGAGGAGAGGTTCATTCAACTTTGGGTTGCCCCGCAATATAATGGTAAAATGAAAATAAAAATAGGATTGAATGAGGAAGTGCCCTGGAGTACAATAATATATTGTTAAGGGGAGGTAGTTAATGTCTAATCTGCACAAGGGATGGACAGGTCCTGTGGGATCCATGCCTGGTTCATTTTTATGAACGTCAGCTTGTCCACATTGGCTGTAGACAGGCGGCTGCGTTTGTCTGTAATGACGCCCCCTGCCGTGCTGAATACACGTTCACACAATACGCTGGCCGCCGGGCAGGCCAGCACCTCCAAGGCATAAAAGGCTAGCTCTGGCCACGTGGACAATTTGGAGACCCAGAAGTTGAATGGGGCCGAACCATCAGTCAGTACGTGGAGGGGTGTGCACAGGTACTGTTCCACCATGTTAGTGAAATGTTGCCTCCTGCTAACACGTTCCGTATCAGGTGGTGGTGCAGTTAGCTGTGGCGTGGTGACAAAACTTTTCCACATCTCTGCCATGCTAACCCTGCCCTCAGAGGAGCTGGCCGTGACACAGCTGCGTTGGCGACCTCTTGCTTCTCCGCTGCCTTCGCCTTGGGCTTCCATTGGTTTCCCTGTGACATTTGGGAATGCTCTCAGTAGCGCGTCTACCAACGTGCGCTTGTACTCGCGCATCTTCCTATCACGCTCCAGTGTAGGAAGTAAGGTGGGCACATTGTCTTTGTACCGGGGATCCAGCAGGGTGGCAACCCAGTAGTCCGCACACGTTAAAATGTGGGCAACTCTGCTGTCGTTGCGCAGGCACTGCAGCATGTAGTCGCTCATGTGCGCCAGGTTGCCCAGAGGTAAGGACAAGCTGTCCTCTGTGGGAGGCGTATCGTCATCGTCCTGTGTTTCCCCCCAGCCACGCACCAGTAATGGGCCTGAGCTGCTTTGGGTGCCACCCCGCTGTGATCATGCTTCATCCTCATCCTCCTCCACCTCCTCCTCATCCTCGTCCTCCTCGTCCTCCAGTAGTGGGCCCTGTCTGGCCACATTTGTACCTGGCCTCTGCTGTTGCAAAAAACCTCCCTCTGAGTCACTTCGAAGAGACTGGCCTGAAAGTGCTAAAAATGACCCCTCTTCCTCCTCTTCCTCCTCTTCCTCTTGGGCCTCTTCCATCATCGCCCTAAGTGTTTTCTCAAGGAGACATAGAAGTGGTATTCTAACGCTGATAACGGCGTCATCGCCACTGTCCATGTTGGTGGAGTACTCGAAACAGCGCAACAGGGCACACAGGTCTCGCATGGAGGCCCAGTCATTGGTGGTGAAGTGGTGCTGTTCCGCAGTGCGACTGACCCGTGCGTGCTGCAGCTGAAACTCCACTATGGCCTGCTGCTGCTCGCACAGTCTGTCCAGCATGTGCAAGGTGGAGTTCCACCTGGTGGGCACGTCGCATATGAGGCAGTGAGCGGGAAGGCCGAAGTTACTCTGTAGCGCAGACAGGCGAGCAGCGGCAGGGTGTGAACGCCTGAAGCGCGAACAGACGGCCCGCACTTTATGCAGCAGCTCTGACATGTCGGGGTAGTTGCGAATGAACTTCTGCACCACCAAATTCAGCACATGCGCCAGGCAAGGGATGTGCGTCAAACCGGCTAGTCCCAGAGCTGCAACGAGATTTCGCCCATTATCGCCCCGGCAGCAACCACTCGTCGGTCTGTTGTTCTATACCCCGCCACAACTCCTGTGCGGTGTGGGGCCTGTCCCCCAAACATATGAGTTTCAGAACGGCCTGCTGACGTTTACCCCGGGCTGTGCTGAAGTTGGTGGTGAAGGTGTGTGGCTGACTGGATGAGCCGGTGGAAGAAGAGGAGGAGGAAGCTAAGTAGGAGGAGGAGGAGACAGGAGGCAAAGAATGTTGCCCTGCGATCCTTGGCGGCGGAAGGACGTGTGCCAAACAGCTCTCCGCCTGGGGCCCAGCCGCCACTACATTTACCCAGTGTGCAGTTAGGGAGATATAGCGTCCCTGGCCGTGCTTACTGGTCCACGTATCTGTGGTTAGGTGGACCTTGCCACAGATGGCGTTGTGCAGTGCACACTTGATTTTATCGGACACTTGGTTGTGCAGGGAAGGCACGGCTCTCTTGGAGAAGTAGTGCCGGCTGGGAACAACATACTGTGGGACAGCAAGCGATATGAGCTGTTTGAAGCTGTCTGTGTCCACCAGCCTAAATGACAGCATTTCATAGGCCAGTAGTTTAGAAAAGCTGGCATTGAGGGCCAGGGATCGAGGGTGGCTAGGTGGGAATTTACGCTTTCTCTCAAATGTTTGTGAAATGGAGAGCTGAACGCTGCCGTGTGACATGGTTGAGATGCTTGGTGACGCAGGTGGTGGTGTTGGTGGTACATCCCATGTTTGCTGGGCGGCAGGTGCCAACGTTCCTCCAGAGGCGGAGGAAGAGGCCGAGGCGGCGGCAGCAGCAGAAGAGGCCGAGGCGGCAGCAGCAGAAGAGGTAGCAGGGGGAGCCTGAGTGACTTCTTTGTTTTTAAGGTGTTTACTCCACTGCAGTTCATGCTTTGCATGCAGGTGCCTGGTCATGCAGGTTGTGCTAAGGTTCAGAACGTTAATGCCTCGCTTCAGGCTCTGATGGCACAGCGTGCAAACCACTCGGGTCTTGTCGTCAGCACATTGTTTAAAGAAGTGCCATGCCAAGGAACTCCTTGAAGCTGCCTTTGGGGTGCTCGGTCCCAGATGGCGGCGGTCAGTAGCAGGCGGAGTCTCTTGGCGGCGGGTGTTCTGCTTTTCCCACTGCTCCCTCTTTGTCTTTTGCTACGCTGTTGGCTCGGTCTCACCACGGCCTCTTCCTCCGAATTGTGAAAGTCAGTGGCACGACCATCATTCCATGTGGGGGTCTAGGACCTCATTGTCCCCTGCATCGTCTTCCACCCAGTCTTGATCCCTGACCTCCTGTTCAGTCTGCACACTGCAGAAAGACGCAGCAGTTGGCACCTGTGTTTCGTCATCATCAGAGACGTGCTGAGGTGGTATTCCCATGTCCTCATCATCAGGAAACATAAGTGTCACGGATGGTGTACAGGAAACAAGACAATACCATATAAACAATGTCTCTCTGGATCCACAACTAAGGAACAAAGGGAGACCCCTGCAATAGACCTGCCGCTCTCCCTCACTGCTCAGCCTATGCGAACACCCCAAAGGTGGATGGCCGCATATCCACGTTCCTCGGCTATCTATTACCTGAAGACCCTACAATAGTGAAGGGACACGACCACCGGCTCCCTACACTGACACGGAGGGAGTCAGGGTCACCTGGATCCAGAAAAGACAAAATCATAAATACATAAACAGCACTTATCTTGCAGACGACAGACGACTGAGGACTGGGAACTGGGAACTGGGAACAGCAAGCACACACACTCCAGGAAGTAGTATCAGCCGCACACTACTGCATTATGGGGAGGAACTTAAAGGGTAGCAATTAGTCCAACTGCATGACAGCTGAGATAGACTAACGAGATGAGAAACTAAACCAAAACAAAGAAATTCAAGGAGGAGGATCTGAGAAGCTCCTGTGAGCGCTTCTCAGCTGTCTGGCTGTGACAGTACCCCTCCCTCTAGGAGTGGACTCCGGACACTCAGAGCCCACCTTCTCAGGATGGGACCTATGGAAAGCCCTGATGAGACGAGAGGCCTTAATGTCCGTCACTGGGACCCACATCCTCTCCTCAGGACCATAACCCTCCCAATGAACTAGGTACTGGAGGGAACCGCGGACAAGACGAGAATCCACAATCCTAGAGACCTGAAATTCAAGATTTCCATCAACCATAATCGGAGGAGGAGGCAAAGGCGAGGGTACAATAGGTTGAACATAAGGTTTCAATAAGGACTTATGAAAAACATTATGGATCTTCCAAGTCTGAGGAAGATCAAGACGGTAGGCAACAGGATTGATGACAGACAGGATCTTGTAAGGCCCAATAAACCTAGGACCCAACTTCCAGGAGGGAACCTTCAATTTGATATTCTTGGTAGACAACCACACCAGATCACCAACATTCAGGTCCGGACCAGGCACACGTCTCTTATCCGCCACACGCTTATATCTCTCACTCATGCTCTTTAGATTATCCTGAATCTTTTGCCAAATAGATGACAAAGACGAGGAGAATCTGTCCTCATCAGGCAAACCAGAAGAGCCCTCTCCCGAGAAAGTCCCAAACTGCGGATGGAACCCATATGCACCAAAAAATGGTGACTTATCAGAGGACTCCTGACGACGGTTATTTAAAGCAAACTCAGCAAGGGACAAAAAAGAACACCAATCCTCCTGATTCTCCGCCACAAAACAGCGCAGATATGTCTCCAGATTCTGATTGACGCGCTCTGTCTGGCCATTCGACTGCGGATGGAAAGCAGAAGAGAATGACAAGCGAACCCCCAAGCGAGAACAGAAAGCCTTCCAGAATCTGGAAACAAACTACGTGCCCCTATCAGAGACTATGTCTGAAGGAATCCCATGCAATTTGACAATGTGGTCAATAAATGCCTGCGCCAGCATCTTAGCATTGGGTAAACCAGGAAAAGGGATAAAATGCACCATTTTGCTAAAACGGTCCACCACCACCAGAATCACAGAATTCCCCGAGGAACGAGGCAAGTCCGTTATGAAGTCCATGGACAGATGTGTCCAAGGACGGGAAGGAATGGGCAAAGGAAGGAGAGGACCAGATGGCCGTGAATGAGGGACCTTGGCACGAGCGCAAGTCTCGCAAGCTGCCACAAAACCCTCAACCGACTTACGAAGCGCAGGCCACCAGAATCTCCGAGCGATGAGATCCAGTGTGGCTCTTGCCCCCGGGTGCCCAGCAAGGACCGTGTCGTGGTGTTCTTTAAAAATCTTGTGTCTCAAAGCGAGAGGCACAAACAACCTCCCAGGAGGACAAAGATCAGGAGCTTCTGACTGGGCTGCCTGCACCTCTGCCTCCAATTCAGGAAAAAGAGCAGAGACCACCACACCTTCAGCCAAAATGGGACCCGGGTCTTCAAAATTCCCACCTCCCGGAAAACAACGTGACAAGGCATCTGCCTTCACATTCTTAACCCCAGGGCGGAACGTAACAACAAAATTAAACCTTGAAAAGAACAAAGACCATCTGGCCTGTCTCGGGTTCAGACGCTTGGCTGACTCCAAGTAGGCCAGATTTTTATGGTCAGTAAACACGGTAATAGGGTGTCTGGCTCCCTCTAGCCAATGGCGCCATTCCTCAAAAGCCAACTTGATGGCCAACAATTCCCTATCTCCCACATCATAATTTCTCTCTGCGGAGGAGAGTTTCTTTGAGAAAAAGGCACACGGTTGCCATTTGGCAGGAGAGGAACCCTGAGACAAGACCGCACCCACCCCTACCTCAGAAGCATCAACCTCAACTATGAAGGGTAACGAAATATCAGGTTGTACTAGGATGGGAGCGGAAGCAAAACTCTCCTTGATATTAGAAAAGGCCTTACGCGCCTCTACCGACCAGGAAGAAAAATCTACCCCCTTTCTGGTCATATCAGTGAGTGGTTTAACAACAGAGGAATAATTCAAAATAAATTTCCTGTAATAATTGGCAAAGCCCAAAATACGCATCAGCGTCTTCTGATTCTCAGGAAGCTCCCACTCAAGCACAGCGCGGACCTTCTCGGGTTTCCATGCGAAAACCAGAAGCGGAGACAAGAAACCCCAGAAATTGGATTTCTGGAACCGCAAACACACATTTTTCCAGTTTCGCGTATAATTTATTCTCCCGCAGGATGAGCAAGACCTGACGTAAGTGTTCCTTATGAGTCTTGAAATCAGGAGAAAAAATCAAAATGTCATCCAAATACACTAATACAAATTTTCCTATTAAATGATAAAAAATGCTGTTGATGAAATGCTGAAAAACGTCTGGGGCATTCATCAAACCAAAAGGCATAACCAAATTCTCAAAATGGCCCTCAGGGGTATTGAAAGCCGTCTTCCATTCGTCTCCTTCTCTGACCCTAACCAGGTTGTATGCCCCTCTTAGGTCTAATTTGGAAAAGACTTTAGCCCCAACAACCTGGTTAAACAGGTCCGGGATCAGAGGAAGCGGATAAGGATCACGAATAGTGATACTGTTCAGCTCCCTGAAATCCAGACAAGGTCTTAAAGAACCATCTTTTTTCTTAACAAAGAAAAAAACAGCGGCAACAGGTGACTTCGAGGGTCGTATGTGTCCTTTTCTCAGACTCTCAGAGATATAAGCCCGCATAGCGACCCTCTCAGGTTGGGAGAGATTGTATAAACGAGATTTAGGCAGCTTGGCGCCTGGGATGAGATTAATAGGGCAATCATACTCCCTGTGCGGAGGTAAACCCTGAACTCCACTCTCAGAGAAGACATCCAAAAATTCAGAGAGGAAAGGTGGTACAGTCTTAGTAGAAACCTCATAAACAGATGTTATGAGGCAATTCTCTCTGCAAAAGTTACTCCAACCATTTATTTGCCTCGCTTGCCAATCAATGGTGGGGTTATGTTTAGTGAGCCAGGGTAGCCCCAACACTAGAGGAGTAGGCAAACCGCTAAGGACGAAACATGACACATCCTCAACATGAGCATCACTCACAATTAAACGGATATTGTGAACTATGCCCTTTAATGATTTCTGAGAAAGTGGAGCTGAATCAATAGCAAAAACAGGAATATTCTTTCCCAAAGTGCATACCTGGAAACCATGAGTTATTGCAAATTGATTATCAATGAGGTTGACAGCTGCTCCACTATCCACAAAAATCTCACAAAAAATGATCTTGCTCTCTAGCGCCACTCTAGCAGGCAGGACAAAACGGGAACTACAAGCAAACGGAAAACCTTCAATTTCTGCCTCAACCCTGCCAATAGTAACAGACGGAACATTTTTAAAAGATTTTTTCCTTTTTGTCTCTTTATTACTCCCAGAAAACTGCCTGAATCTCCTAGAGGGACAAACATTTGCCAGATGATTTATACCTCCACAACAAAAACAAACCCTCCCCTGCGGGCTGAATCTTCTATTGTCAGAGGCAATCAACCCCAGCTGCATGGACTCCTGCTCAGAAGGGGCTGACAGTGACTGAGACCCCTGTGCACAGAATGAGACCGCTGCACTGTCCCGGGACTGAGTATGACAGGAAGGAGAGATCTCTCCTCTCTCTCTAAGACGCCTGTCAATACGAACAGCCTGAGACATAGCAGAATCCAAGGAGGTAGGTCTTTCATGAAAGGCAAATGCATCTTTCAATCCCTCTGAAAGACCATAGCAAAATTGACTTCGGAGTGCAGCATCATTCCAACCCGTATCTGCTGCCCATCTCCGAAATTCTGAACAGTATATCTCTGCGGATTGTTTACCCTGGCAAAACAGACGTAGTCTAGACTCAGCCAGAGCAATACGATCCGGATCATCATATATCTGACCCAGGGCTAAAAAGAATTCATCCACTGAACGAAGGGGCCGTGCCCCCTCCGGCAGCGAAAAGGCCCAGGACTGAGCGTTACCCCTGAGCAGCGATATAATGATCCCCACCCTCCATTCTTCATCACCAGAAGAATGGGGAAGAAGGCGAAAATGGAGTTTGCAAGCCTCTCTAAAACGCACAAAATTCTCACTACCCCCGGAGAACGTATCCGGGAGCGAGATCTTAGGCTCAGCACAAACTCCATGAACGCAAGCTGAACCGGTCACTTGAAACTGAGAAAAAGTCTTACGGAGATCAGCTACCTCCAAAGAAAGACCCTGAAAGCGTTCAGCCAAAAGTGAAACCGGATCCATGCTTGAGACGGTTTTGGCGGCTGATAATGTCACGGATGGTGTACAGGAAACAAGACAATACCATATAAACAATGTCTCTCTGGATCCACAACTAAGGAACAAAGGGAGACCCCTGCAATAGACCTGCCGATCTCCCTCACTGCTCAGCCTATGCGAACACCCCAAAGGTGGATGGCCGCATATCCACGTTCCTCGGCTATCTATTACCTGAAGACCCTACAATAGTGAAGGGACACGACCACCGGCTCCCTACACTGACACGGAGGGAGTCAGGGTCACCTGGATCCAGAAAAGACAAAATCATAAATACATAAACAGCACTTATCTTGCAGACGACAGACGACTGAGGACTGGGAACTGGGAACTGGGAACAGCAAGCACACACACTCCAGGAAGTAGTATCAGCCGCACACTACTGCATTATGGGGAGGAACTTAAAGGGTAGCAATTAGTCCAACTGCATGACAGCTGAGATAGACTAACGAGATGAGAAACTAAACCAAAACAAAGAAATTCAAGGAGGAGGATCTGAGAAGCTCCTGTGAGCGCTTCTCAGCTGTCTGGCTGTGACAATAAGTGGTTGTGCGTTAGTGCATTCTATCTCTTCCACCCCTGGGGAAGGGCTAGGTGAATGCCCTTGGGAAACCCTGCCAGCAGAGTCTTCAAACAGCATAAGAGACTGCTGCATAACTTGAGGCTCAGACAGTTTCGCTGATATGCATGGGGGTGATGTGACAGACTGATGGGCTTGGTTTTCATGCGCCATCTGTGCGCTTTCTGCAGAGGACTGGGTGGGAGATAATGTGAACGTGCTGGATGCACTGTCGGCCACCCAATTGACTAATGCCTGTACCTGCTCAGGCCTTACCATCCTTAGAACGGCATTGGGCCCCACCAAATATCCCTGTAAATTCTGCTGGCTACTGGGACCTGAGGTAGTTGGTACACTAGGACGTTTGGCTGTGGCAGAAAGGCCACGTCCTCTCCCAGCACCAGAGGGTCCACTAACACCACCACGACCATGTCCACGTCCGCGTCCCTTACTAGATGTTTTCGGGCCAATGTATTGAATTAAAATTCAGGCATTTTTTTACAGAC
This sequence comes from Bufo bufo, assembly GCF_905171765.1. Lineage (NCBI taxonomy): Eukaryota > Metazoa > Chordata > Amphibia > Anura > Bufonidae > Bufo > Bufo bufo. The sequence continues at coordinate 212,428,338 of NC_053393.1, forward strand.
ACCGAACCCTATCTGGCTATCTATTTAGGTACTGTATTACACTAATACAGGCACACCAGTAATGACAGATTTAGCTGAATATAAATGTGAGGCCTATTTTTTAGGCGCTGGGTGACAGGTATACGTTTAATCACAGAATTAGACTTGGATCTGCACTGTAGCGTGTGTGTTAAGTTTTTGAGAATGACCCTATCAGCACCTTGAATCTAATATACCCTTTTAGGGATAGATTTCAAGTAGGCCTGATACAGCAGAAACCACTAATTTTGAGAATTGCAGAATTTGGGAATTGTTTTGCAACCCAGAACAAAAACTGCGCTTTGACGGTCACAAACAATAACTTGACCAGCTAAAACAGTACAGATTTGGATGAATAAAAATGTGAGGCCTATTTTTTAGGCGCTGGGTGACAGGTATACGTTTAATCACAGAATTAGACTTGGATCTGCACTGTAGCGTGTGTGTTACGTTTTTGAAAATGACCCTATCAGCACTTTGAATCTAATATACACTTTTAGGGATAGATTTAAAGTAGGCCTGATACAGCAGAAACCACAAATTTTGAGAATTGCAAATTTGGGAATTGTTTTTCAACCCAGAACAAAAACTGTGCTTTGACGGTCACAAAAAATAACTTGACCAGCTAAGGCTACTTTCACACTTGCGTTGTTCTTTTCTGGCATAGAGTTCCGTCACAGGGGCTCTATACCTGAAAAGAACTGATCAGGTATGTCCCCATGCATTCTGAATGGAGAGTAATCCGTTCAGTTTGCATCAGGATGTCTTCAGTTCAGTCGTTTTGACTGATCAGGCAAAAGAGAAAACCGTAGCATACTACGGTTTTATCTCCGACTAAAAAAACTGAAGACTTGCCTGAACGCCGGATCAGGCATTTTTTCCCATAGGAATGTATTAGTGCCGGATCCGGCATTCAGAATACCGGTATGCCGGATCCGTCCTTCCGGTATGCGCATGCGCAGACTGAAAAAAAGGTGAAAAATTAAATGCTGGATCCGTTTTTGCCGGATGACACCGGAAAGACGGATCCAGCATTTCAATGCATTTTTTCGACTGATCAGGCATTTTTAAGACTGATCAGGATCCTGATCAGTGTTACTAATGCCATCAGTTAGCATACATTTTGCCTGATCCGGCAGGCAGTTCCGGCGACGGAACTGCTTGCCGGATCTCTCTGCCGCAAGTGTGAAAGTAGCCTAAAACAGTACAGATTTGGATGAATATAAATGTGAGGCCTATTTTTTAGGCGCTGGGTGACAGGCTCAACTTGCTCCTGATGTAGTATATGTCCAAAAAATAACCACACTATTGATGGTTAAATGCACTTGATGAAAGCTCGACCCTGATGTAGGATATAGCAAAAAATAACCACACTATTGATGGTTAAATGCACTTGGGTGACACAAGCTCAGCTTGCCCCTGATGTAGTATATGGCCAAAAAATAACCACACTATTGATGGTTAAATGCACTTGATGAAAGCTTGACCCTGATGTAGGATATAGCAAAAAATAACCACACTTTTGATGGTTAAATGTACTTGGTGGTAGCTTGTGCTGGCGCACCACAAGCCACAAAATGGCCGCCGATCACCCCAGAAAAAAGTGACTGAAAAACGCTCTGGGCAGCCTAAAAACAGTGAGCAATTGAATATCAGCATTTCAATGATCCACAGCTGTAGATCGATCACTGAATGAAGTCTTTTGGAGGAGTTAATCTGCCTAATCTCGCCCTAACGTCGCAGCTGCAACCTCTCCCTACGCTTGTATCAGCAGAGTGACGTGCAGCGCTACGTGACCCAAGCTTATATAGAGGCTGGGTCACATGCTGCACTGGTCAATCACAGCCATGCCAATAGTAGGCATGGCTGTGATGGCCTCTTGCTTTGCAGCCTTTCAAAAAGTGCCAAGAAAGTGCCGAACACCGAACCCGAACCCTGACTTTTACGAAAATGTTCGGGTTCGGGTTCGGGTCCGTGTCACGGACACCCCAAAATTCGGTACGAACCCGAACTATACAGTTCGGGTTCGCTCATCCCTACCTCTGATGACTCACAAATTGCCCACTCTACCCTGGAGCAAACTAGGCATGGACTTATTTTCCTTAACAGGACAAGATTACTTAATAATTGTTGATTATTATTCAGATTTCTGGGAAATTGATTTAGTTTCTGATACCACCTCTAAAACAATTATAGATTGTTGCAAAGCACATTTTAGCAGACATGGAATCCCTGATTCTGTAATTACAGATAATGGACCACAGTTTGTCAGCTCAGAGTTTGCACGATTTTGTAGAGAGTGGGAATTTGAACATCTTACATTATCCCCATATCACAGTCAGTCCAACGGTAAAGCTGAAGCTACTGTAAAAATAGCAAAAACACTCATAAAGAAAGCTAAACGAGGTGACAAGGATATCTGAAAAGCGGTTCTTGACTGGAGAAATACCCCATCAGAAGGCACCAGCAGTAGTCCTGTACAACGGCTAATGTCAAGAAGGACCAGGAGTTTACTTCCGACTGCTCAGAAACTGCTGTTTCCAAAGGTTATAAAAGGAGTGGTCGAGAACCTAACTGAAAGACGCAAAAAAGCAAAGGCATATTATGATAAAGGAGCCAAGGAACTTCCTGAACTAAGCATTGGTCAGCCAGTGCGAATACAACCATCGCCGTCGTCAACAGATGAAATTTGGTGACAAGGAATTTGTTTGGAGAAAGTTGCTCCACGATCTTATAAAGTGGAAGCAAATGGACAGTTGTACAGAAGGAATAGGAAGTTTCTGAGGACTGCAGATGACAAATCTGACATTGAAATAAGTGAAGTGATTACACCAGGTACATCTCCAGATGAGACAACTCCCAAAGAAACAGGGATGTATGATCATATGCAACAATGTGAAGCTCCTGCCACACCAAGACGTACTAGAACTAGGTTTGCTAGATACATTATAAAAAACATTGTCACCTTTGGAATGTATTGTGGTATCCAATCATCTTATGTTATACAAACCGGATTCCAAAAAAGTTGGGACACTATACAAATCGTGAATAAAAACTGAATGCAATGATGTGGAGGTGCCAACTTCTAATATTTTATTCAGAATAGAACATAAATCACGGAACAAAAGTTTAAACTGACAAAAAATGTACCATTTTAAGGGAAAAATATGTTGAATCAGAATTTCATGGTGTCAACAAATCCCCAAAAAGTTGGGACAAGGCCATTTTCACCACTGTGTGGCATCTCCCCTTCTTCTTACAACACTCAACAGACGTCTGGGGACCGAGGAGACCAGTTCCTCAAGTTTAGAAATAGGAATGCTCTCCCATTCTTGTCTAATACAGGCCTCTAACTGTTCAATCGTCTTGGGCCTTCTTTGTTGCACCTTCTTCTTGATGATGCGCCAAATGTTCTCTATAGGTGAAAGATCTGGACTGCAGACTGGCCATTTCAGTACCCGGATCCTTCTCCTACGCAGCCATGATGTTGTGATTGATGCAGAATGTGGTCTGGCATTATCTTGTTGAAAAATGCAGGGTCTTCCCTGAAAGAGATGACGTCTGGATGGGAGCATATGTTGTTCTAGAACCTGAATATATTTTTTTGCATTGATGGTGCCTTTCCAGACATGCAAGCTGCCCATGCCACACGCACTCATGCAACCCTATACCATCAGAGATGCAGGCTTCTGAACTGAGCGTTGATAACAACTTGGGTTGTTCTTGTCCTCTTTGGTCCGGATGACATGGCGTCCCAGATTTCCAAAAAGAACTTCGAATCGTGACTCGTCTGACCACAGAACAGTCTTCCATTTTGCCACACTCCATTTTAAATGATCCCTGGCCCAGTGAAAATGCCTGAGCTTGTGGATCTTGCTTAGAAATGGCTTCTTCTTTGCACTGTAGAGTTTCAGCTTGCAACGGCGGATGGCACGGTGGATTGTGTTCACTGACAATGGTTTCTGGAAGTATTCCTGAGCCCATTCCGTGATTTCCTTTACAGTAGCATTCCTGTTTGTGGTGCAGTGTCGTTTAAGGGCCAGGAGATCACGGGCATCCAGTATGGTTTTACGGCCTTGACCCTTACGCACAGAGATTGTTCCAGATTCTCTGAATCTTCGGATGATGTTATGCACAGTTGATGATGATAGATGCAAAGTCTTTGCAATTTTTCGCTGGGTAACACCTTTCTGATATTGCTCCACTATCTTTCTGCGCAACATTGTGGGAATTGGTGATCCTCTACCCATCTTGGCTTCTGAGAGACACTGCCACTCTGAGAAGCTCTTTTTATACCCAATCATGTTGCCAATTGACCTAATTAGTGTTAATTGGTCTTTCAGATCTTCGTTATGCTCAAGTTTACTTTTTCCAGCCTCTTATTTCTACTTGTCCCAACTTTTTTGGGATTTGTTGACACCGTGAAATTTTGAATCAACGTATTTTTCCTTTAAAATGATACATTTACTCGGATTAAACGTTTGATCTGTCATCTACGTTCTATTACAAATAAAATATTGACATTTGCCATCTCCACATCATTGCATTCAGTTTTTATTCACAATTTGTTTAGTGTCTCAACTTTTTTGGAATCCGGTTTGTTCAATTTATTCTCCCGCAGAATGAGCAAGAACTGACGTAGGTGGTCCCTATGAGTTTTGAAATCAGGAGAAAAAATCAAAATGTCATCTAGATACACCAGTACAAATTTCCCCATTAAATGATAAAAAATGCTGTTCACAAAATGTTGGAAGACGGCTGGAGCATTCATCAAACCAAAGAGCATAACCAAATTCTCGAAATGGCCCTCAGGGGTATTGAAGGCCGTCTTCCATTCGTCCCCTTCCCTGACCCTGACTAGGTTGTATGCCCCTCTTAAATCCAACTTAGAAAAAACTTTAGCCCCAACAATCTGGTTAAACAGGTCCGGGATCAGAGGAAGCGGATAAGGGTCACGAATTGAGATACAGTGCAGCTCCCTGAAATCCAGACATGGTCTTAAAGAACCATCTTTTCTCTTAACAAAAAAAAACCCAGCGGCAACAGGTGACTTCGAGGGTCGGATGTGTCCCTTTCTCAGGCTCTCGGAGATATAAGTACGCATAGCGACCCTTTCAGGTTGGGAGAGATTGTATAAACGTGATTTTTGGCAGCTTGGCGCCTGGGATGAGATTAATAGGGCAATCATACTCCCGGTGAGTGGGCAGCTCCTGGACTCCACTCTATGAAAACACATCCGAAAATTCAGAGAGAAAAGATGGTATAATCTTGGTAGAGACCTCTGAAAGAGACGCCGTGAGGCAATTCTCTCTGCAAAAGTCACTCCAACCATTTATTTGCCTTGCTTGCCAAAAAATGGTGGGGTTATGTATAGAGAGCCAGGGTAGCCCCAACACTAGAAGAGTAGGTAATTCGTTTAGGACGAAACATGACATATCCTCAACATGAGCATCACCCACAGTCAAATGGATATTGTGAACTATGCCCTTTAACGATTTTTGAGAAAGTGGAGCGGAATCGATAGCAAAAACAAGTATATCCTTTCCCAAAGTGCATACCTGGAAACCATGTGTTATAGCAAAATGATTATCAATGAGATTGACAGCTGCTCCACTATCTACAAAAATCTCACAAACAATGTTCTTGCTATCCAGCTCCACCCTGGCAGGTAGGACAAAACGGGAACTACAAGCAAACGGCAAACCTTCAATTTCCGCATCAACCTTGCCAATAGTAACAGATGGAAAGTTTTTAGAGGCTTTTTTTCTTTTTGTTTCTTTATTAACCTCAGAAAACTCCCTGAATCTCCTAAAGGGGCAAACATTTGCCAAATGATTTATGCCTCCACAACAGAAACAAACCCTCCTCTGAGAGCTGAATCCTCTACTATCAGAGGCAAGCAAACCCAGCTGCATGGCCTCCTGCTCAGAGGGGATTGAGAGAGACTGAGGCCACTGCGCACTGAATGAGACCGCCCCACTGTCCTTGGACTGAATATGACAGGAAGGAGTGATCTCTCCTCTCTCTCTAAGACGCCTGTCAATACGAACAGCTCGAGACATGGCAGACTCCAACAAGGCAGGTCTCTCATGAAAGGCAAATGCAACTTTCAATCCCTCCGAAAGACCATGGCAAAATTGACTTCGGAGTGCAGCATCATTCCAATCAGTATCAGCTGCCCATCTCCGAAATTCTGAACAATATATCTCTGCGGACTGTTTACCCTGGCATAAAAGACGCAGTTTAGATTCAGCCAGAGCAATACGATCCGGGTCATCATATATCTGCCCCAGGGCTACAAAAAATTAATCCACCGATCGGAGGTGCCGTGCCCCCACCGGCAGTGAAAAGGCCCAAGGCTGAGCGTTATCCCTGAGCAGCGAGATGATGATCCCCACCCTCTGCTCCTCATCACCAGAGGAATGGGGAAGTAGGCGAAAATGGAGTTTGCAAGCCTCTCTAAAACAAACAAAATTCTCACTACCCCCGGAGAACGTATTCGGAAGCGAGATCTTAGGCTCGGAACAAACTCCATGTACGCAAGCAGAACCGGTCACCTGAAACTGAGACACAGTTTTACGGAGATCTGCTACCTCCACAGTCCTGACCTCAGTATCTGAGGAAAGGGATTTAGGAGTAATTATTTCAGAAGACTTAAAGGTGGGAAGACAATGTAATAGAGCAGCACGAAATGCCAGCAGAATGCTTGGATGTATAGGGAGAGGTATAAGCAGTAGAAAGAGTGAAGTGCTTATGCCGCTGTACAGAACACTGGTGAGACCTCACTTGGAGTATTGTGCGCAGTACTGGAGGCCATATCTCCAGAAGGATATAGATACTCTAGAGAAAGTTCAGAGAAGAGCTACTAAACTAGTACATGGATTGCAGGATAAAACTTACCAGGAAAGGTTAAAGGACCTTAATATGTATAGCTTGGAAGAAAGAAGAGACAGAGGGGATATGATAGAAACTTTTAAATACATAAAGGGAATCAACTCGGTAAAGGAAGAGAGCATATTTAAAAGAAGAAAAACTACCACAAGAGGACACAGTTTTAAATTAGAGGGGCAAAGGTTTAAAAGTAATATAAGGAAGTATTACTTTACTGAGAGAGTAGTGGATGCATGGAATAGCCTTCCTGCAGAAGTGGTAGCTGCAAATACAGTGAAGGGGTTTAAGCATGCATGGGATAGGCACAAGGCCATCCTTCATATAAGATAGGGCCGGGGGCTATCCATAGTATTCAGTATATTGGGCAGACTAGATGGGCCAAATGGTTCTTATCTGCCGACACATTCTATGTTTCTATGTTTCTATGTTTCTATAGCATGAATTATGGAAAATGTGGGTTTATATTTAGTAACAAGATTTTCTGGACTCATAAGGAATATTGGTAAAAAAACAGCCAACTGCAATGTTTGGTATAAAAATAAATATATATTATTTACAATATATACAGTAATTACAATATATACAAGAATTACAATATTTACAATAATAGATAAATCTTATTTACAATATATACAAGAATTACAAAAATAGATATAGCTTATTTACAATATATACAAGAATTACAAAAAATATCTTATTTATAATAAATACAATAATTAAAAAAATAGAAATATAATATTTGCAATATATACAAACATTACAAAAATATATATTATTTACAATAAATACACTTATTATAAAAATAAATAAAACCTATTTACAATATATACAATAATTAAAAAAATAGATATATCTTATTTACAATATATACAAAAATTACAAAAATATATATATTATTTACAATAAATACACTAATAAAAATAGATAAAACTTATTTACAATATATACAATAATTACAAAAATAGATGAAACTTATTTACAATATATACATAAATATGGCGGTGGCGGCTGGAGGCAGTAGACGTGGGGCAGATTTTTTTCTTGTGGATTGTGGCGGCAGGAGGCAGTAGAAGTTCTGATCTTTAGTTATTTGGCTTAATGGTGGCTGGAGGAAATGGTGGGCGGCTTTCGGTTTCTGGTGGTGGTGGTGGAGGAGATGTTGGAGGCTTTTTGAACTCTTGTACTATAAAACAAACATAGTTTATAAGACTAGCTTTCCATTTAATGAACATTAATTCTACTACACTGCCAGTCTGGGGTTGGGGCCCCATAAAATATTAAGAACATGCATAAACAATAATCCTCTAAAATATTGTTATAAATGGCAGATACATATTTAATCCAAAGAATGTAAATTACAACTGTTGTTATTTTTCCTCAGCCTCCTGAACTACCCCACGTAGGGTTCATTTGCTAACATGATTCCTTTAAAAGGATTATTCCACCATTAAACATTATTTTAATATAATTTAGAATTAGAAAAACTGGTTACTTTGGTAATCTACTTTCTATTAGAAAATGTGTCAGTTCCTAGATATTCTCTTTACTCAATTATAATAGGTGAGGTGGTCACACATGCTCAGTTCCATCCTTAAACTGGGCACAGTTTGGGCACCCGGTCTGTAAAAGGTTCCTCATCACTGGTCTAAGATAATCTAGTAGAGCAACTGGATCAATGAGTGTGGAGATTTCTGGATCCATGTAAGGAACAGGGCTAGATTTAACATTGTTAGAAAGAGATTGTTATGTACTGTATGATGTCTGTCATTTTTACAACAATCATGGCATAATCCCATTAAGGGCTCATGCACACGAACGTATTTTCATTCCGTTTCCGTTCCATTATTTTGCATTCCGTATACGGAAGGTACTTTCTATGCATTCCGTTTCCATATTTCTGTTCCGCAACATTTTGAGTCATGTCCTATTATTGTCCGCAAATCAAGTTCCGTGGCTCCATTCAAGTCAACGGTTCTGAAAAAATAACGAAATGCATATGGAATGCATCCATATGTCTTCCGTATCCGTTCCGTTTTTGCGGAACCATCTGTAAGAAATTTAATTTCCAGCCCAATTTTTCTATGTAATTACTGTATACTGTATATTTTATGTTTCCGTTCCGGAAAGAAAAGGATCACAAAGGGAAGCAAAACGAAAAAATGGAATGGAAGCTGAAACACTACGGAAAAACAAACAAACAACGGATCTGTGAAAAACGGACCACAGAACCATACGGTCGCGTGCATGAGCACTAAAGCTGCTTTCACATAGTGTTGGAAGCTCCGTTCAGGGATTCCGTATCAGAATTTGCCAAAAATGGCTGAGAGAAAAGACTTGTGCCCCCCGTGGTGCTCGAACACCGACCGTGGGGCACCTGCAGCAGGTAACATTCACCTTAATGGGTCCGCGATCTGACCGCTCCACAAAAAGATAGGACATGTTCTGTCTTTTTGCGGAACGGAAGTACGGGACAAAACCCTTCCGTAGGGTTCCGTTCCGTGCTTCCGTTCCTCACCATTCCGCATCTCCGGCTGTGCGGACCCATTGAAGTGAATGGGTCTGCATCTGTGATGCGGAATGCCCACGGAACAGCGCACGTGTATTGCGAATCTGCAAATGCGGTCTGCAATATGGCCACGGAGTGCACACGTTTGTGTGCAGGAAGCCTAAAGGGAAGAATGTCAGCGGGGTCTGTTAGGCTCTGTTTCAGTTATGTGTCAAATCCAGCACTTTCATTATTTTCATTCTTCTGCGCCTATAACGGTCCAGAAGAACGGAAATACACAGTGTTGGTATCAAAGCTGCTTTAAAGAATAAAATAAAAAATATTTTATCTACTGAAAGAGACAAATTGGAATGTCCCCAGGGGAAGTAACTATGTAACTCCACTAGGCAGACTGACTTCATGTGATTATACAGCCATCACCAACTGTATATATATATATATATATATATATATACTGTATATACTCCACAACACTGAAATTGCAAAACTAAGGGAAAGTCATGGAAATCATAGGATCAATAGACATGTTAATGTCCCCAGGGGACCTAACTAAGTAACTCCACTAGGCAGACTGACTTCATGTGATTATATAGCCATCACCAACTGTATATATATATATATATATATATATATATATATATATATATATATATATATATATTGTATTTACTCCACAACACTGAAATTGCAAAACTAAGGGAAAGTCATGGAAATCATAGGATCAATAGACATGTTAATGATATGTAAATAATAAAAATGGAAAAAAAATAATTAAAACATCTTGATTTATTCAATATTGAGTATGAGCGTCACGCCAATATGCGCGCACTTACACTCCTTGGCATGCAATTAAAGGGCTTCTGTCACCCCACTAAACTTTTTTTTTTGTTTACTAATAATCCCTATACTGCGAGCTCTGCATACATAAGCTAAATAATCATTTTGGTTCAGTAGAATTTGATAAAAAGCTATTTTTAAAATATGCAAATTGCCTTTCTACCAGCAAGTAGGGCGGCTACTTGCTGGTAACAGCCGCATCCTCCGATCCTAATGACGCCCCCTCCGTATTGTGATTGACAGGGCCAGGGAACGGAATCGTTCTCTGCTGGCCCTGTTAGAATTCGAAATCTCGCGCCTGCGCCGTACCTGTCTTCAATCGGCGCAGGCGCACTGAGAGGCGGCTGCTGGCTCGACCGCTCCATCTTCAATGCGCCTGCGTCTTCTCTTCCTTCTCTTCCGGGTGTATGCGATGACGTCATCGGCGCAGGCGGATTGAGGATGGAGCGGTCGAGCCAGTGCTGCGCCGATTGAAGACAGGTACAGCGCAGGCGCGAGATTTCGAATTCTAACAGGGCCAGCAGAGAACGATTCTGTTCCCTGGCCCTGTCAATCACAATACGGAGGGGGCGTCATTAGGATCGGAGGATGCGGCTGTTACCAGCAAGTAGCCGCCCTACTTGCTGGTAGAAAGGCAATTTGCATATTTTAAAAATAGCTTTTTATCAAATTCTACTGAACCAAAATGATTATTTAGCTTATGTATGCAGAGCTCGCAGTATAGGGATTATTAGTAAACAAAAAAACGGTTTAGTGGGGTGACAGAAGCCCTTTAACAAGATTATTAATGCTTGTCTAAAGAATGTTCTGCAGTGCACACAAGATCCACTGTTGATAGCTCAGTTTGGATTTGTCGACCACATTTGCTCAATAGGAGACAAGTCCAGAGATGCTATAGGCCATGGTAGCATGTTTAGGCCATGCAGGCTGCTCACAGTAACTTAAGGCTAGGTCTACACGACGACATTTGTCGCACCAATGTTGCGCGACAATTTTTTATAATGGCAGTCTATGGTGTCGCACTGCAACATGCGACATGCTGCAACTGCGACAGTCACAGAAAAACCCATCTCGAATGGATTTTCTGCGACTGTTGCGTTGCAGTCGCAGCATGTCGCATGTTGCAGTGCGACACCAGAGACTGCCATTATAAAAATTGTCGCGCGACATTGGTGCAACAAAATGTCGCGCGACAAATGTCGTCGTGTAGACCTAGCCTAAAGGGGTTGTCTCATTTCAGCAAGTGGCATTTATCACCCTACAATCCAGGAATGATCGTGCTTGCACACTTTAGGAAAAAATGCCAGCCTCTTTGGTGGTCAGGACCATAGGAGCACACATAGGCTGGTGCTTTTTTCTATAGTGAGCAAGCATGACCACTGCTGCTGAATCGCAGGGTGGCCGTAACCATGGAAACAAGTAATGTATAATGTGATAGAAAAATGAATCCAACCAGCAAAGGAAGCAATATAGATAATAACAATACATTAGACAATGCCTTGTATTAACTTTCTCTACATAATAAGGCTACGTCTACACGACGACATTTGTCGCGCGTCATTTTGTTGCACTAATGTCGCGCGACAATTTTTATAATGGCAGTCTATGGTGTCGCACTGCAACATGCAACATGCTGCGACTGCGACGCAACAGTCGCAGAAAATCCATTCGAGATGGATTTTTCTGCTACTTTTGCGTCGCAGCATGTTGCATGTTGCAGTGCGACACCATAGACTGCCATTATAAAAATTGTCGCGCGACATCAGTGCAACAAAATGTTGCGCTACAAATGTTGCAGTGTAGTTGTGCCCGATCTGTAGCGCGACTTATTGTTGCGCGGCAAATGTCGTCGAGTAGACGTAGCCTTGGTGCTATTTACTGAAGAGAGACAACCCCTTTAAGTAACATGCTTCCTGGCTTCTTGGACACTTTGGAGAAATGGCCCTACCACTGGTTCCACAACCAAATCAATGTAACACCAAGTGGTTAGTGTACTGGAAATGAAGACCACTGGGGGTCTGGCTACTTTACATTATGTCACCCCGCACCATAATCTTGGAAGTCGGAGCAGTCTGACAACCTCTTGTTAAGGCCTTTTCATGACTTTGCCCACGTGGTCCCCAAAGCAATCTCTGGCTATCATTGTGTCTGAGACAAAAGAAAGACTCATCACTGAAGAGAATAGACCACCATTCCATCCTCCATTGCCGTCTTGTTGTGCACCAAGATAGCTTTTGAGATTGCTGGTATGAGATCCATGTAACACCTGCAGTGTTGGTCGTCTAGCTCATAGCCCAATGTGGTGCATATATCTTCTTTTGGCTTGTGTAGACACTGTTTGCTTTCCCTAGTCTTGTGATGTGATGTTTTATTTCCAGCATTGAATGGATCACTACACATCATTCTTCTAATCAGATGATCCATGTGTGCAGAGGTTTGCCCCTGTTCACCTCTTATCATCATTCCAGTTCGTCGTTGTTCTCCTAAGCACCAGGACATATAACACTGAACACTGCTGACATCTCCAGTGATAAACCAAGGTCTCTCAGTTCAAGGATACTGTCCCTCTAAGTTTGTGACAAATGGCAATAACTGGCATGTCGATGAACAGAAGGCATCACACAATAATCTCACATGACGTGATCTGATTTTTGAGATTTCCTGTGGCTAAATATCTGTGCTTTCAATCTGACTTTTATGCCCCTCCCGCATGCTATAGATTGGAGCTAGGTGGTTGAAAATGTGATCAGAACTCAGCAACACCGGTTCATCTTAGTGTTGTAATTTCAATGCTGAGGAGTGCAGATATTAATGTCAGGTTTGTCAAGAGATACTTACTGTCTGGTGGGGCGCTCTTAGTAATTATTAAACATTCGCATTCTGCGTCTTGTGTGCTTTCTTGATTCTCTAATCTTTAAAATTTAAAAAATAGAAGTCATATTGTAAATTAGTAAAGTAAACAATCTGTGTTCTGGAGAATGTAATAAAGACTAATAAGATATGTGTCTTCATTAATTGTAAAAACTATTGGCACTCATCAGGCATTTATAACAATCAGCAATTTATTATGTCCATAAAAGTGCTATGTGTAGCTACCAGGTCTTTCCCTCACCCGGGCACAAGAGTGACATGTTTATGAGAAACAAGACATCTACACTAAAATATACTCTACTATAGAACTACTGTAGAACTTATATTAAGTCCTTCATGATGCAGTGGTTTTCTGTTTTTGTATTTAAATTTTTTACTCCCAGCCTTCCCAGAGCAATAACTATTTTATCTTTTTTTTCACATAGCCGTATCATGGCTTACTTTTTTGGGGGGGACGAGTTGCACTTTCTATTGTAATGCTGTACTGTTGCATTAAATATAGTGGGAAGCTGGAAAAGTGAAATTGGAAAAAAAAAATGCAATTCCTCTACAGTTTTCCGGGCTTTTGGGGAAAAGCAGATTTCACCTGTCATTTTGGACAGCTACTTTGGAAAATGAAAGATAAAATCTGATTGGTTGCTATGGACAATAAGCCATTTCTACTTTACACTAGTTTGATAAATGACCCCATTTGTTACCTATACGGTAAGATTGACTAATGCTCTTCATTCTTTGGGTCAATAGGTTTATAGCAATACCATATTTGTACAGTTTTTCCTGTGCTTTAATATAGAATTTTTTTTTAGAATAAATCTTTTTTTGTCTTTTCATTACCATATTCTGACCCCATTTTCTCTTTCTTTTTAAATCTATTGTTTGTTGAGCGATCTGTACTTGTCATTCATACCATTTTGGGGTATGTATGACTTTTTGATAACTTTTCATTCAATGTTTAGGGAGTTGAAGATACGAAAAACATGCTAATCGACATTTTGAACTGTTTTGCTGTTAGGCCAATGGCCATATGGGTAAATATTTTTAGATTTTAATAGTACCGGTGTTTTCAGGTGCGGCAATGCCTATGATTTAGTTTATTTTTATTTTGGAGTAAGGGGGTCTTTTGTTTATTTATTTATGTTTTAAAACAATTTTTACATTTTTTTTAAGCTACACTAGGTGACTATAAGAAGCAATACTTTGTATCTATTAAGTACAACATTCAGTATATTTCAATGCAGTGGTGCCACCTACAGGCCTCCACTGTTATATACCAGTATTTGACCTAGAAGCCTTGTATAGGCTTAGGCCTATGATGAGGGTGGCCAGAGGAGCACTGTGATGTCTGACCGTGAGCTGCAGGTACAAAGTCACCCTTCCTCCTGCCCATTTTAGGCGGAGTGGTTAAGCAGAGCCGGGGGTAGGGTTGTAAAGTCTGGCTTATGAGGGTGGTCTGAGTGGCCACCCTACCTATGACTCATTATTAACACCTTCTCATTTCTCAGCAATAGGAAGGTGTTCCTGTCCGGAAACCATGTGCATCCTCTTTTTTCTATGTTTTAGATGCTGTAAATCTTTTTGAGGGGTTAAATGTCTGCGATCGGCAGGAAATCAGCAGTCATCCTGCGTCTATGGCGCTTCCACTACAGAGACATCTTTAAAAGCCCAACAACTGCTGTACATGCACGGTGGAAGTCATGAAGAGGTTAACTTAAACTGTGGTATTGTTTATGCAGACTACTGTGTGGCTGATAAAATCTTAACTTATAGACACACTTACATGGCAGTGGCGCACCCAATTCCAGAGACGAAGAAGACAGCAAAACAAAAATAAAATATTATTAATTTGCTATAAGGTTTTAATAAACCAGTTGGGCTTTCAGGGGTGTTTGTGGAGCTTTCCGGTATCTTATCCACTGAAAAAGAAGAAAGAACAAAAGTCAGAAAATCTGGTTAGTAAATAGCCCCATATGTGTCTTTGGGGCTGACTATTTATTTGCTCATTAATAGCTTTCACTTTCAATGACAACTTATTAATGTCATTTTTTTTTTTTTGTGGGAGGGAATGGGAATAAACAGAGATTCCGCCATTGATTTCATGATTTAATTTTCATTGTGCAGCATAACTGATGTGGTACATATATTCTATAGGTCGGTAAGATTACATCTATATATATATAGATCCTACTAATGCAACATACTCTCATGGGAGAAGAGGGACCAGTTCCAAAATGTAACCTGGGGCCCACAGAACTCCCGTTCCACCACTAACCATGACCTCTCCTGCTTCATAGGTGCTGCTTAGCATTGACACTGCCGGATAATAGAATGAACTAGATGGACCATTTTCTAACCTTTCACGCAGTTACTTACATTCACAGTCAGTAAGGTCACATGGCTCCATTCTGAATAGACACATTTTTTTATTATATGGGCAGCCTCGGATGGCATAGACTGCCCTTGTACCAATCCCTGGCAAAATAAAGCATGAATTAGTTGTGTGAGAAAACAGAACCTCTGACAACATATCCTACCTGTGAATACCGTACCTCCCAACCATCCCGGATCCAGCAGGACAGTCCCAGATTACAGTGACTGTGCCATCGGTCACAGCTTCCACTGTATTTTTACCCTGAGGACACTGTGTGTTCTCCCTGCAGCAGGCGCCATGTGGTGACATCATCAGGACTGACGGGTTAAGAAGGAGACTGCACAGATGGGGGGACATCCCCTCTATTGTGCGCTCTAATAATCTCCTAATCAGCTTAGAAGGTGTGATAACATTACCACATTGTACCAGCTGCTGAATTGCTCCGTTCATCGGGGGAACGGGGATAAGTAGAGATTAATATATATTTTTTTTAACTACAGGGGCAGCCCTATTGTAAGGCCCCTCTCACACGAGCGAGTTTTCCACGCGGGTACAATGAGTGACATGAACACATAGCACCCGCACTGAATCCTGACCCATTCATTTCAATGGGCCTGTGTACATGAGCGTTGTTTTTCACACATCAGTTCTGCGTTGCGTGTAAATCGCAGCATGTTCTATATTCTGTGTTTTTCACGCAGCCCTGGCCCCATAGAAGTGAATGGGGCTGCGTGAAAAACGCATTGCATCCGCAAGCAAGTGCGGGTGCGATGCGTTTTTCACTGATGGTTGCTAAGAGATGTTTGTAAACCTTCAGTTTTTTATCACGCACGTGAAAAACGCATCAAAACGCATTGCACCCGCGCGGAAAAAACTGAACAACTGAACGCAATCGCAGACAAAACTGACTGAACTTGCTTGCAAAATAGTGCGAGTTTCACTGAACGCACCCTGAACGCATCCGGACCTAATCCGTCACGCTCGTGTGAAAGGGGCCTAATGGAGGCACTAAGGAGGATTCACTACTATTTGGGGGCATTGAGGGGGCATGGCTACTATGTGGGAGATCTAAGAGGGCGTAACTACTATGTAGGAACACTGAGGGGACATGACTACTGTGGGGGCATAACTACATTATGGGGGTAATAAGGATGCATTCAACTATAGAGGAACAATATAACATAGAGTTTATGAAAAGATGCTCCAGAATTGTTATTAAATAGGTAATGTAATTACTTTCTACAGGGCAAAGCCTTCTCTCCAAAACAGGGTTATCTCCGATCCCGATCATTGTGGTCAGGAGCCAGCTATATTACACAGCAGGCGCTTGCTGTATATGGAGCGGGTTCTGCATATCAGCCCACCACATACTCTCATAATGGAGCAATGATGTATAGTTACATCCTGGTGTGTAAGGGTTAAATGTCAAAGTCATATCTGAGATACTTACCGCAGGTTTTTGAACATGGCCCAAATTTTAAATCTCCTTTTATCACTAAAAAATAACAAGAGACATTGGAAAATAACTATAATGACAAACTGAGAAGTAACATGTTTTTCCCATATCTCCTGTCATCATCCTGATAATTGGATTGTCTGAGATATCGTAAACTTTGCCTCATGCCAGGAAATCCTATAAAATGAAAAATAATCCTACATTCACCTGTCTCTCCAGCACCGTTCTCAGCGATATGTGATATGAAACCACAGAGGCCAGTGATAGGCTGCAGCGGTCAAGTGCTGTATACCTCAGTGTCACCACTGCAGTCTGGTATACAAAGGAGAAGGACCAGAGATGTAGCGATATTAATGGTGCAGGGGAAACAGGCGGGATTAGGATTATTTCTTATTTCATACAGTTTCCTGGAATGGAGGAAAGCTTACTATAACTTGGCCAAGCACTTATTGCTCTTCTCTTACAATATCTAGTAGTGAGGGTATCCAGCATGGAGGGAACAGGATTATTCTAATCTGTATGTTATTAGGATGAATACTAGGATCACTCCCATCAGATCATGTATCTGCGTATTCTAGCATTGCCCAGTGTATTATCCTGTGTATGTCTGATATTGCACTTACCTGGTCTTCTTTCATTCTCTTCTAAGTTATCTATTCTTTTCTTCATGGGAGCACTCTCCGCTGATATAAATATAAAAATCACTAACAGAGCAGGCAGCATTTTACTCGTCATGGTCATCATCATATGTAATGAGACTTTCTAGTTCCTCACTGGAACATCACATGACTGTACATCCCAACAGATTCTGTGACATCACAATGGGATCCCAAGACAGTTGTGACCGCAGACATACAGGGCAGCAGCATGCAGCTACACCGGCAGTAATGTCTTAATGGGGGCAAGCAGGGGAAGCAGGAATATAAAATGGCCATGAAAAACAATCTTAGGCTTCATGCACACGACTTTTTTTTTTTTTTTTAACGACCATCAATCGTCCATTTTAAAACCAATTGTAGTCTCTGGGGTTATTCACACTGAAGTTTTTATTGACAGTCAGTGAAAAACGGACTTCAAAAAATAGAACATATTCTATGCTGTCCATTTTTTCACTGATCGGCTGCCCCCATGCAAATGAATGGATCAGTTTTTAACATCCGTTTCTCAGAAAGGCATCAGTGAAAAAACGTCCATTAAAAGTGGACAGTTGATCCGCTTTTAGTCACATTTCTTTTCACTGTCATATACATGTAGCCTAAGGGGGATTTCACATCACCATTATTTTTCTGTTCTTCTGAGCCATCATAAGAACAGGAAAAAACGGATCCTGTGCAGGTTTATATGGAATCCAAGACATATTGTAATATTACCGCACAAATTGCTCCAAAGGTGGTGAAGGGAAGTATAAAGAGACAGATGAAACAAGACAGAACCACCTGTCAATACAGCAGAATACACGCTGTGTTCACGACACGTTTACATATACACATACACATAAATACACCACATACATAGTATACAGACATAAATACACCATATATACACTACACACACATACCGCCCAACTTTTAAAAAACCTAAGGAGCTAACCTATCAGCGGAATGAAAAGCGTGACGCTACAAATTTTTTAAAGTGCTGGCCCACAGCTCTAACTCTAACCAATGTCTATCTGTACATGTCCCAATCCTGCCTAGTTTCCATTGTGCCCCCTACACAGTAGTTATGCCAGATCCGGGATGGTTGGGAGGTATGCATATCTAAACAGACTATATAGACACTACACTCACATAATCACATATTCAATATAAACCAATATATGATACACCATACAGTATATAAATTACCCATAGGCTACATTTACAGTACAGTAGATTTACCTACGTACACCATATACATTTTATACACATTTGTACGTAGCACTAAAGCCACCGGCATAGCTATAGGGGTCATCTCTGTAGTATGTGATGTGTGTACAGGGGTCATCTGTATGTGTGTGATGTGTATACAAGGGTCATCTCTATAGTGTGTGATATGTGCATAGCAGTTATCTAAATGTGTGTGATGTGTGTATAGGGGTCATCTCGATAGTGTGTGATGTGTGTATAAGATTCATCTCTGTGTGTGTGTGTGTAGTGGTCATATCTATAGGTGTGATGTGTGTATAGGCATCATGTGTGTGTGATGTGTGTATAGGGGTCATCTCTATGTGTGTAGTGTGTGTGTGTGTGTAGGGGTCATCTCTATGTGTGTTATGTTCGTATAGAGGTCAGCTCTGTAGTGTGTATAGGGGTCATCTATATACTGTGTGATGTGTGTAGAGGGGTCACCTCTATGTGTGTGATGTGAGTATAGGGGTTATCTATATACTGTGTGATGTGTGTATAGGGGTCATCTCTATGTGTGTGATGTGTGTATAGGGGTCACTTCTATGTGTGTGATGTGTGTATAGGGGTCACCTCTATGGGTGTGTGATGTGTGTGTGTGTAGAGGTCATCTACAGGGAGTGCAGAATTATTAGGCAAGTTGTATTTTTGAGGATTAATTTTATTATTGAACAACAACCATGTTCTCAATGAACCCAAAAAACTCATTAATATCAAAGCTGAATATTTTTGGAAGTAGTTTTTAGTTTGTTTTTAGTTTTAGCTATTTTAGGGGGATATCTGTGTGTGTAGGTGACTAATACTGTGCATAATTATTAGGCAACTTAACAAAAAACAAATATATACCCATTTCAATTATTTATTTTTACCAGTGAAACCAATATAACATCTCAACATTCACAAATATACATTTCTGACATTCAAAAACAAAACAAAAACAAATCAGTGACCAATATAGCCACCTTTCTTTGCAAGGACACTCAAAAGCCTGCCATCCATGGATTCTGTCAGTGTTTTGATCTGTTCACCATCAACATTGCGTGCAGCAGCAACCACAGCCTCCCAGACACTGTTCAGAGAGGTGTACTGTTTTGCCTCCTTGTAAATCTCACATTTGATGATGGACCACAGGTTCTCAATGGGGTTCAGATCAGGTGAACAAGGAGGCCATGTCATTAGATTTTCTTCTTTTATACCCTTTCTTGCCAGCCACGCTGTGGAGTACTTGGACGCGTGTGATGGAGCATTGTCTTGCATGAAAATCATGTTTTTCTTGAAGGATGCAGACTTCTTCCTGTACCACTGCTTGAAGAAGGTGTCTTCCAGAAACTGGCAGTAGGACTGGGAGTTCAGCTTGACTCCATCCTCAACCCGAAAAGGCCCCACAAGCTCATCTTTGATGATACCAGCCCAAACCAGTACTCCACCTCCACCTTGCTGGCGTCTGAGTCGGACTGGAGCTCTCTGCCCTTTA
The DNA here is from genome assembly GCF_905171765.1 of Bufo bufo. Classification (NCBI taxonomy): domain Eukaryota; kingdom Metazoa; phylum Chordata; class Amphibia; order Anura; family Bufonidae; genus Bufo; species Bufo bufo. The sequence continues at coordinate 212,448,642 of NC_053393.1, forward strand.
CCAATCCAGCCACGGGCCCATCCATCTGGCCCATCAAGACTCACTCTCATTTCATCAGTCCATAAAACCTTAGAAAAATCAGTCTTGAGATATTTCTTGTCCCAGTCTTGACGTTTCAGCTTGTGTGTCTTGTTCAGTGGTGGTCGTCTTTCAGCCTTTCTTACCTTGGCCATGTCTCTGAGTATTGCACACCTTGTGCTTTTGGGCACTCCAGTGATGTTGCAGCTCTGAAATATGGCCAAACTGGTGGCAAGTGGCATCTTGGCAGCTGCACGCTTGACTTTTCTCAGTTCATGGGCAGTTATTTTGCGCCTTGGTTTTTCCACACGCTTCTTGCGACCCTGTTGACTATTTTGAATGAAACGCTTGATTGTTTGATGATCACGCTTCAGAAGCTTTGCAATTTTAAGAGTGCTGCATCCCTCTGCAAGATATCTCACTATTTTTGACTTTTCTGAGCCTGTCAAGTCCTTCTTTTGACCCATTTTGCCAAAGGAAAGGAAGTTGCCTAATAATTATGCACACCTGATATAGGGTGTTGATGTCATTAGACCACACCCCTTCTCATTACAGAGATGCACATCACCTAATATGCTTAATTGGTAGTAGGCTTTCGAGCCTATACAGCTTGGAGTAAGACAACATGCATAAAGAGGATGATGTGGTCAAAATACTCATTTGCCTAATAATTCTGTACAGGGTGTATATAGCGTGTGATATGTGTATAGGGGTCATCTTTATGTGTGTGATGTGTGTAGGGGTCATCTCTATAGTGTGTGTTGTGTGTATAGGGGTCTTCTCTATATGTTTGATGAGTGTATAGGGGTTATCTGTAGACAAAGTAACCGGTATCCAGCTCACCTGCTGCCTCTATCCCATTTGTTGACCTCCTTGATGCACGGAGACTTGGGTAAGACCAAGTAACTTCTAACAATAAGGATGAATCCAGCATCAAAGTATTACAGCGTTGTAAATTCCTTTATTCACAATAACACAGATCCATACAGTGACAGCATCACCCCAGTGTTCCCATAAGATCGTCTACGCGTTTTGAACAGACATGTTCTTATTCATGACTGACCAGAGATTTCCAGGTGGCAAAATTTGTAAAGGTAAGCTCCCACTACTCCTCTCATCTCCAGGTGGTGATTGAAGGTAGTAGATTGGAAAATCCACCAAACAAATGCCACGCTGGGAAAATCTGGAACAAACATTGGTGTATTGGCTTGCAACCATTAAATAAAACCATATACGTGCACTTTAAAATACATGAATGTTCTGAATGTTAAAAACAAAAGAAACTAAATATGGCAAGTCCGTAATCAGGAAATAGACTCATACAAAGAATAGACATAGAAAAAGAAAAGAAAAATCATGCACATCACAATGGATAAATCCTAATATAAGTACATGATTTCCTTTAAGTTGAGACCAGCTGGATACCTTGTTTTTAATTGAAGTATCCAGAAGGCTTTTCTCTGTATTAAACGCTTGTGAAAATCACCCCCTCGGGTTATCTCTATAGTGTGTGATTTAGGAATAAGGGTTACCCTATGTGTGTGTGTGGTGTGTGTGTAGGGGTTAACTCTATGTGAGTGACGTGTGCATAGGGGTCAACTATATACTATGTGATGTGTTTATAGGGGTTAGCTCTATAGTGTGTATAGGGGTCACCTATATACTGTGTGATGTGTATATAGGGGTCACCTCTATGTGTGTAAAGGGGTCACTCTATGTGTGTGTGTGTGTGTTGTGTGCATGTGCGTGTGTGTTTAGGCATCATCTCTATAGTTTGTGATGTGTGTATAGGGATCATCTCTATGTGTGTGTAGGGGTCATCTCTATAGTGTGATGTGTGTATAGGGGTAATCTCTATTTGTGTTATGTGTATAGGGGTCAAAAACATGTGTGCATGGGGGTCCTCACCCTGTGTGTGATGTGTGTATAGGTGTCATCTCTATGTGTGTGTGTAGGGGTCATCTCCATAGTGTGTAATGTGTGTATAGGGGTTATTTCTATGTGAGTGATGTGTGTATAGGGGTCAACCATAATCTGTGTGATAATAAAAATTAGAAGAAAAAAAAAGAAAGGCGGCACTCACCGAATCTTCATCAAGTCGTAGCTTTATTCAGGTTAAAACATAGCGGGTGCGGGTCACAATTTGCAGAAAAAAAAGGCAACAGCCGTTTCGCACAACAGTTGCGCCTTTATTCTTTTTTCTTCTTCTTTTTATGATGCAATTGATCTTTCGCTTTGGCTGAGCACCACTCGATTATTTGCATGGTTGCTGAGAGAAAGTTACTTGCACCATACCGCACGTAGTAGTGCCGGCTGTGTTTTCTCTCTTTTATTGCATAATCTGTGTAATTTGTGTAAAGGGGTCACCTCTATGTGCATGATGTGTTTATAGTGGTTATCTCTATAGTATGTGTGTATATGGGGTTCATCTCTATAGTGAATGGGGTGTTATGTATTTATTGTGTGGGGTGTGTATATAGGGGTCATCTGTATAGTGTGTGCTATGGGTATAGGAGTCATGTGTATAGTGTGTATATGTAGGGTGTCCTTTATATAATGTGTGGTGTGTGTTTAGGGTGTCATCTATTTACTGGGGTGTGTGTAAAGGTTGCCCTCTATATAATGTGTATACGGTCAGTGTAGTCTATATAGTGCTTATAGGGAAAGTGTAGTATATATAGTGTTTATATAGGGTGTCCTCTATATAGTGCACTGTGTGTATATAGGGTGTCCTCTATATACTGCAGTGTGTCTATATAGGATGCCCTCTATATAGTGCAGTGTGTGTGTATATAGGATGTCCTCTATATTGTGTGGTGTGTGTGTGTGTACAGGGTGTCCTCTATATTGTGTGGGATGTGGGGATATAGGGTGTCCTCTATATTGTGTGGTGTTTGTGTGTGTATATAGGGTGTCCTCTATATTGTGCGGTGTGTGTGTAAATTGTGTATATGGTGGTGTAGTCTATATAGTGGGTATAGGGAAAGTGTTTTCTATATAGTTTATGTATATAGGATAAGTATATTCTATTTAGGTTGTGTGTGTAGGGTAAATATAGTCTATGTAGTGATTTTTTTTGTTGCACAGGGCACCAATTATCCTAAGGTCGACCCTGGCGGCGCTGAACAGTACTGATTTTGTACAGTGTCAGGACATATTGCGTGCACTATGGCCTGACTCTGCAGGAAGGTAGGTAACAGAGCAGTGCAGCACAGCGAAGATCAGGAGTGAAGAATGCAGGAGATAACACCTGACCTAGATAGTGGTGGGGGAGCAGGAGAAGTTAATTTATTTATTTTAACTGCTGATCTGAGGTCTTGCAGGGTCTGATTTGGAGGTTTAATGGGGGTATGACATTCAAAGGGTTCTGCCATGGAGTCCTGATCTGAGGTCTGATGTTGGTGTCTGACATGGATGTCTAAAGGGGGTCTGATCTGAGGTCTTATATGGGGGTTTCACATGGAGGTCTAATGGGGATCTGACCTAAGGTATGACATGGGGGTCTGATCTGAGGTCTGATATGGGGTTCTGACATGGAGGTCTAAAGGGGGTCTGATATTGAGGGAAGAGGAGATTGAACATGAAGGTCTGATGGGAGTCTCATCTAAGGTTTGATATGAGGGTCTGAGGATATGATATTGGGGTCTGGGGATCTGAGATGGGGGTCTGAGGATGTAATATGGGTGTCTGATATGAGAGTCTGATCTGAAGACCTGAAATAGGGGTCTGATCTGAAAGTTTAGGAGGTATTTTTTGCGCTGCCATAAAAGGGGGTATTTCTTACTGGAGCACATTATAAGCAGGTATTTTTGTACTGGCACACATTATAAGGGAATATGATTTGTACTGGCACACTAGGGGTGTAGCTGGCCAGCTAAGACCTGTCCTAGGTTGCTAATATAGCTTATATGTTTATACAGCTAGACCTGCCAATAACCTTAATACAGTTCCTATGTTTGTGTGTTGAAGACAAAAGCAGAGTTATTTACAGTGACTTCATGTTGGATGTCATGTAGCTGTTGTACAGTATATTGTGTTCAATGAAGCAGAAAGGATAATATGCCTTTAAGATTCATTAAAGGTAAGGTAAGATCAGTGACACAGCAGAAACAAAAGAAAGCAGAGAGTTAAATGCATTTTCTCATCTCAGACAATGGGGGCATATCGCTAGGATATGCCCCCATTGTCTTTTAGGTGCGGGTCCGACCACTGGAACCCGCACCTATATCGAGATCGGAGCCCCAAAAGTGAAGGAGAGCGCACTGCGCATGCGCAGCCACCCTCCATTCATTTCTATGGGGCCGCAGAAAATAGCCGAGCACTGACTCGGCTATTGCCATCTGCACCATAGAAATTAATGGGAGCATTGGCCGCGCATGCGCGGCACGCTCCCATTTATTTCTATGGGAGAGGCGGGGATTAGCGATTGGTGGTGAACGGACCCCGGGAAATCTAGGGTCCTCCAGCCACAGCGCACCCCGCTCCGTTATTGATATAGGTGCGGGTCCTAGCGGTGGGACCCGCACCTATAAGACAATGGGGGCATATCCTAGCGATATGCCCCCATTGTCTAAGATGGGAATACTTCTTTAAACTGTTGTTGCTGGGAAGGAGTCTTGACCAATCCTAGCCAGCCTCATACCCCCCAGGAGTTTTGACCAATCACAGCCAGCCTCACACACAGCCTGTGTGGGAAATTCCCCTAGCAGGAGCTGCTAGAAATCATTATTCACCAGAGAGAGAAGCAGAACAGACATTCCCACCACTAAGAGCTGTGTTTTATGGAAGCAGAAAGGCCAAAATAGGTATTTAAAACAGTTATATAATGTTCCTACTGTTAATATAATGATTAGAACTGAATACTGAACCAGTTATATTTGTGTTTACTTACAGTTTCACCAATTGCAAACTTCAAATTCAATTAAAAACTACAAATACCATACAAACAATTTCAACCATTCAAATTCCATATTGCAATCCAAATTGCATACAATCATACCAGATCATACTCAACCAATCTGCAAATAGTTACTGCTAACTGCATATTGAAAATTGTGACCAAATTCAGCAAGTGAACTATTAGTTAGACCTCAGATATACCTCTCTGAGAGATGATAAAGTGCTTAAATAACTTTAAATCAGAGTACAGATACTCAAGAGAGAAATATATCCACCATTTTATGTTGAATGACAAGATTGAACAGTTGAACCACCATCTTATGCATACCGCCATTTTATGATACTTTATTCAACACGTGTTTTGTACATGGACTATCTGTTGCCATGGCGGCAGTGTTATATATGAAGAAAAGTTGAAGTTAATAGAGAAGTTATTTCACACATTTGGCGTGCTCTTTAAACCTACTGCTTCCATAGAACGGTGCTAGAGGAATTACAGAGGAATAGACAGTCTAGAAACACTTTATCCAGCTCACCTCCGCAATAAAATGTATAGTCCCGGCTCCAGAGACCCTGGGGGAGTGTTCCCGTGGCAGGCTGCAGGTAAATGGAGAAGGAAGGTCCTGGAGACACATGCGGTTCCTCTATCAGCTTTGCTTTAATGATCATGTAAAATTGACAGACATCACCACCATCCACATGACAAGCGTTGACGCGTTTCGGGTTTAGCACCCTTAGTCGTAACACTATGCCAAGTGTGGCATTCCTATTTAAGGGGGTTAGAAAACACTGCCCCCCTGGAACGGGGAAGGAGTCTTCAACTCCATAGGTTGCCACACATATTGGCACACCCTTTCATTAGCTGCAACAGTGATTAGTATGATTGCTATCACACTATGCGGACAATGATTTGGGTATGTTAACCCTAAAATTGCCGAATCACTCATTCGCTGTCAATAACCGCATAGTGTGAACATATCGTCACTGAAACAGCCAATATATCATACATATTCAAACATATTACATAAAATAAAACAAGAAAAAAGACAATGGCCATCAGAACTTCCACAGACTATGGCCTCTTGTATCATAGCAAATTATATTAGACACTTTGATGATATTATTTATATTGTATACAAAATTGTCAAGAAATTTCTTATTGCAATTCAGCAAACAACAGTGGTACTGTTTTCATACGGCACTCGTAATATACAAGTAGCAAAAACTGGATACATGACTTGCAGTGAAGCATAGGAACACTGCTAAAACCAGTCTTTAACCACTTGATTGCAGGAAGAAAAAGACGCATTGACTAGCCATGGTCCTATAGACCTAAGAGACAAACGAAAAGAGATGTGTGCGGGACCCGAAGCCTCGGGATATTATTAGGAGTTGCTTGGTAAGTATATTCTTTATTATAATACCATGTTGACAGTAATTCATATTAGCTATTCCATTTATTTAATAAATTACTGATAAACATAGGTCAGTTCTTTTTTTAGATTGAGACCTGCTGGAATTCTAGTTGCAAGTCTAAAAATCCAGTAGGCCTCTCTGAGGAGGATTTTCTTCCGATAATCCCCCCCCTTTTGGGGGCCAGAACTCGCTCGATGGCATAAGCCCGGAAGAATGACACCTGCCGTGCATGTATATGAATGAAATGCTTGGCTGCATTTGAAATGTTTAAGATATTGGGGTTATTAATATAATTCAAATGTTCGAGAATGCGGCTTTTAAACTTGCGAGATGTGCTGCCTATGTACATTAGGTCACAATGCGTACATCTAATTACATATATAACACCCTCCGTGTTACAGTTTATGTAGCTACGGATGGGATATTTGCATGTATGGTCTGAATTTTCAAATGACTTAGTAGGCAGCACATAGTCGCACGTTTTACAAGGGCTGCCTCCACATTTTGTAAAGCCCTTGTAAATAAGCCAATTCTGTTTAAAATTGGTTCCTTTGCTACCCGCGGTGTATAGTGATGGAGACAGCGAGCAAGACAGGATATGCCCCCATTGTCTTTTAGGTGCGGGTCCGACCACTGGAACCCGCACCTATATCGAGATCGGAGCCCCAAAAGTGAAGGAGAGCGCACTGCGCATGCGCAGCCACCCTCCATTCATTTCTATGGGGCCGCAGAAAATAGCCGAGCACTGACTCGGCTATTGCCATCTGCACCATAGAAATTAATGGGAGCATTGGCCGCGCATGCGCGGCACGCTCCCATTTATTTCTATGGGAGAGGCGGGGATTAGCGATTGGTGGTGAACGGACCCCGGGAAATCTAGGGTCCTCCAGCCACAGCGCACCCCGCTCCGTTATTGATATAGGTGCGGGTCCTAGCGGTGGGACCCGCACCTATAAGACAATGGGGGCATATCCTAGCGATATGCCCCCATTGTCTAAGATGGGAATACTTCTTTAAACTGTTGTTGCTGGGAAGGAGTCTTGACCAATCCTAGCCAGCCTCATACCCCCCAGGAGTTTTGACCAATCACAGCCAGCCTCACACACAGCCTGTGTGGGAAATTCCCCTAGCAGGAGCTGCTAGAAATCATTATTCACCAGAGAGAGAAGCAGAACAGACATTCCCACCACTAAGAGCTGTGTTTTATGGAAGCAGAAAGGCCAAAATAGGTATTTAAAACAGTTATATAATGTTCCTACTGTTAATATAATGATTAGAACTGAATACTGAACCAGTTATATTTGTGTTTACTTACAGTTTCACCAATTGCAAACTTCAAATTCAATTAAAAACTACAAATACCATACAAACAATTTCAACCATTCAAATTCCATATTGCAATCCAAATTGCATACAATCATACCAGATCATACTCAACCAATCTGCAAATAGTTACTGCTAACTGCATATTGAAAATTGTGACCAAATTCAGCAAGTGAACTATTAGTTAGACCTCAGATATACCTCTCTGAGAGATGATAAAGTGCTTAAATAACTTTAAATCAGAGTACAGATACTCAAGAGAGAAATATATCCACCATTTTATGTTGAATGACAAGATTGAACAGTTGAACCACCATCTTATGCATACCGCCATTTTATGATACTTTATTCAACACGTGTTTTGTACATGGACTATCTGTTGCCATGGCGGCAGTGTTATATATGAAGTAAAGTTGAAGTTAATAGAGAAGTTATTTCACACATTTGGCGTGCTCTTTAAACCTACTGCTTCCATAGAACGGTGCTAGAGGAATTACAGAGGAATAGACAGTCTAGAAACACTTTATCCAGCTCACCTCCGCAATAAAATGTATAGTCCCGGCTCCAGAGACCCTGGGGGAGTGTTCCCGTGGCAGGCTGCAGGTAAATGGAGAAGGAAGGTCCTGGAGACACATGCGGTTCCTCTATCAGCTTTGCTTTAATGATCATGTAAAATTGACAGACATCACCACCATCCACATGACAAGCGTTGACGCGTTTCGGGTTTAGCACCCTTAGTCGTAACACTATGCCAAGTGTGGCATTCCTATTTAAGGGGGTTAGAAAACACTGCCCCCCTGGAACGGGGAAGGAGTCTTCAACTCCATAGGTTGCCACACATATTGGCACACCCTTTCATTAGCTGCAACAGTGATTAGTATGATTGCTATCACACTATGCGGACAATGATTTGGGTATGTTAACCCTAAAATTGCCGAATCACTCATTCGCTGTCAATAACCGCATAGTGTGAACATATCGTCACTGAAACAGCCAATATATCATACATATTCAAACATATTACATAAAATAAAACAAGAAAAAAGACAATGGCCATCAGAACTTCCACAGACTATGGCCTCTTGTATCATAGCAAATTATATTAGACACTTTGATGATATTATTTATATTGTATACAAAATTGTCAAGAAATTTCTTATTGCAATTCAGCAAACAACAGTGGTACTGTTTTCATACGGCACTCGTAATATACAAGTAGCAAAAACTGGATACATGACTTGCAGTGAAGCATAGGAACACTGCTAAAACCAGTCTTTAACCACTTGATTGCAGGAAGAAAAAGACGCATTGACTAGCCATGGTCCTATAGACCTAAGAGACAAACGAAAAGAGATGTGTGCGGGACCCGAAGCCTCGGGATATTATTAGGAGTTGCTTGGTAAGTATATTCTTTATTATAATACCATGTTGACAGTAATTCATATTAGCTATTCCATTTATTTAATAAATTACTGATAAACATAGGTCAGTTCTTTTTTTAGATTGAGACCTGCTGGAATTCTAGTTGCAAGTCTAAAAATCCAGTAGGCCTCTCTGAGGAGGATTTTCTTCCGATAATCCCCCCCCTTTTGGGGGCCAGAACTCGCTCGATGGCATAAGCCCGGAAGAATGACACCTGCCGTGCATGTATATGAATGAAATGCTTGGCTGCATTTGAAATGTTTAAGATATTGGGGTTATTAATATAATTCAAATGTTCGAGAATGCGGCTTTTAAACTTGCGAGATGTGCTGCCTATGTACATTAGGTCACAATGCGTACATCTAATTACATATATAACACCCTCCGTGTTACAGTTTATGTAGCTACGGATGGGATATTTGCATGTATGGTCTGAATTTTCAAATGACTTAGTAGGCAGCACATAGTCGCACGTTTTACAAGGGCTGCCTCCACATTTTGTAAAGCCCTTGTAAATAAGCCAATTCTGTTTAAAATTGGTTCCTTTGCTACCCGCGGTGTATAGTGATGGAGACAGCGAGCAAGACAGTGTTGTGGCCTTTCTGGACACAATTCTACACCCTGATTTTAGAGCTTGATATAGAATATGGTCATCATATAATATAGGCAGACATTTTTGTATTACGGAACTGATTGCATTAAATTCACTGCTATAAATCAATGATAAAGTAGGGATTCTGTTCTGGTCAGTGTCTCCAGACACCCCGACACCGTCAGCAGCCAATTTTTTTATCAGACTTGTTTTTTTGTCTTCCGAATAACATGTCTTCTCTGTCTTTTTTTGACGCTATCTCTCGCCCCCTTTTAATCATCCACATTGGATAATTTCTGTCCCTCAATCTTTTTTCCACTTTATTGAACTCTTCTTCCAGTTTGTCTATCTCGCTACAGTTTCTAGCTATACGTGTAAATTCCCCCACGGGGATTGCTCTGATGGTGTGGATAGGATGATGGCTTTTGGCATTTAATATAGAATTACCTGCTACTTCTTTCCTGTACGTGATGGTGTGCACTACCTCCCCTGGACACCCACGGAGCGTCAAGTCGAGGAAATTTGTATGGACAGCAAGTGCTGTACACACAAATTGTAAATTATAGTTGTTATTATTTAAGTATGCCTGGAGGTCTGGGACGGCAGACACACCGCCGGCCCATACCATGAGCACGTCATCGATGTATCTGCCGTACCAGACCAAACCAGGCATGAAAGGATTGTTTAGATCATAAATATACTTTTCCTCCCAATATGACATTGTCAGATTTGCCAATGATGGTGAGAACTTGGCTCCCATTGACACACCGCGGGTCTGCAGGTAGTACACACCATCAAACATAAAATAGTTGTGACTCAACAAGAAAGCTGTCACTTCACATATGAAATCTATATAACCTGGACTAAGTCCGGTATATCTGTGCAGATTGTATTCCATCGCCAACAGAGCAACCCCGTGGGGAATAGAGGGATAAAGGGAGATCACATCTGCTGTGATCCAACAGTAGTTTTCTTCCCAAATAAATTTGTACATTCTATTTAGACTAAAAAGTCAGGAGATATCAAAATTCTTCTAATGCCACAGCACAAAAGTCACTTCATAGTGCTGCACCTGCCACAGACTGCTAATCTGACCATCTAAAACATTATGGGCGAGGGCCTGCTGCCGCTTTGGTGACTCTAGATGACCTGGGGCCGATCGCACGTCCCTGTGACGGCGACGATCTATTCGGATGTCTGCCCTATCAAGTTTCGATGTTATTTTAATCCCAAACATGTAGACTATGGGTAACCGGGAAATCATGGTTCGATTCCGGAGAGGGAGCCTGAAAAACAGCTACTGCTACCATATCTAAGCAAGGCAGCATGCGCGGAAATTACCTATTAGGTATAATTAGGTGAGGGCCTGCAGGTGAGCTGTTCCTGTAAAAGATTTTCGGTGCGGGCCTGCAGGTGAGCTGACCCTGTAAAAGATTGTAGGTGAAGGCCTGCTGGTGAGCTGACCCTGTAAAACATTATATGCGAGGGGTTGCTGGTGAGCTGACCATCTAAAAAATGATATGCAGGGGTCTGCTGGTGATCTCACCCTTTAAAAAATGATATGCGAGGGCCTGCAGCTGAGATGACCCTGTAAAACATTATATGCTAAGGGCATATATGCGAGAGCATTATATATGACGAATAAGCATGTGTTGATATGATGGAAGAGGAGAAGGAGGATGAGAAAAGGAAGATTCAACCATATACCCTTCTTTATGGTGGAAGGGGTGCATGGGAATACAGTGTACTCAGTACATTATGAACAACACATTTAAAGTGCCTTTATGTTTATCAGCTTTCCTCTGGTGGAGTTGAGAAGTCATGGTCAATCCAGGCCTTGTTCATTTTTATAAGAGTCAACCTGTCAGCATTTTCAGTTGACAGGTGGATACGCTTATCTGTTATAATGCCACCAGCAGCACTAAATACCTGCTGAGACAAAACGCTGGCGGCAGGGCAGGCCACACCTCCAAGGCGTAGAGCACCAGTATGTGCCACGTGTCTAGCTTGGACACCCAGTGTTTTTAAAGGCACTGAGGGATTATTGAGGGTGCTGACACCATCTTCCAAAATGTTTCCCTCCTTGTGACACTAGGCCACGCATCAGGGTGAGGGTGCTGGCGGGGTGTCATGAAACTGTCCCAGGCTTTGGAAAGTGTTGCCCTGCCTCTGTTGGAACTGTTTTGTGTTCCCCTTTTATCCCTTCATCAGTTGGCCAAGGAACTACAGACTCTGCTGCCAGCTTTGTCAGATGAAAATTTTTGGAGCAATTTTTCAACAAGGATTTTCTGGTATTGCACCGTTTTGCTCGTCCTCTCCACCAGAGAAATAGGAGATGCAAAGTTCTCTTTGTAGCTGGGGTCAAGAAGGGTGAACAACCAGTAATTTGATGTTGTCTAAAATGCGTATAACGCGCGGTTCGTGGGAAAGGCAACCTATGATGAATTCAGCCATGTGTGCTAGAGCACTAACAGGCAAGACTTTGCTGTCGTCATCAGGAGGATGACTCTGAATCTCCTCATCCTCTTCCTCCTCTTCTGCCCACCCACGCAGAACAGATGGAATTAAACTTCCATGGGTACTACCCTCTGTATCGGAGGCAACTGTCTCCTGCTCCTCCTCCTCCTCTTCATCGTTCAATTTGTGCTGAGAAGACAAACTGAGGGTGGTCTGGCTATCACCCTGTGTAATGTCTTCCCCCATTTCCCCCTCTTCCACTTGCAATTAGTCCACTACTGCCCTCTGCTGCTCACAAAGCTTGGGCAACATGTGTAACGTGAAGTTCCTGCGCGTGCTCACGTCGCACAACAGCCAGTGAGCTGGCAATTTCAAGCGCTGCTGCAGCGTTGACAGGATGATGACTGGAAATGTGCACACACGCAGCACACCTTCACCAGTAGCTCAGGCAAATTGGGGTAGGTTTTGAGAAACCGTTGAGCCACAAGTTTGAACACGTGGGCTAGGCATGGGATGTGTCTGAGCTTGCCGAGCTCCAAAGCCACCTCCAAGTTACAGCCATTATCACACACAACCATGCCTGGTTGTAGGTTGAGTGGTGAGAGCCACAGCTCAGTCTGGTCTCTTATCTCCTGCCACAGCTCTGTGGCGGTGTGCAGTTTGTCCCCTAAGCATATCAGCTTCAGCACGGCCTGTTGCCGCTTCCCCACTGCAGTGCTACACTGCTTCCAGCTACCGACTGATGACTGACTGGTGCTGCACACGGATAATTCGGAAGTGGAAGTGGAGGAGGAGAAGTGGGTTTTAGGGCCACTAATGTAGGTGCTGGCGGAAACCGTGATCTACGTAGGGCCCGCCATCCTTGGCGTCTGTAGCACCTGTGCCATCCCAGGGTACGAATCGCTCCCGGCCTCGACAATATTCACCCAGTGTGCCGTCAGGAAAATGTAGCGTCCCTGGCCGAATGCACTTGTCCATGTGTCCGTGGTTAAGTGGACCCTCACAATAACTGCATTGGTCAGGGCACATGTGATGTTACGGGACATATGTTAGTGTAAGGCAGGCACGGCACACGTTGAAAAATAGTGGCAGCTGGGAACTGCATAACGCGGGACGGCCATCAGGCAGCGATGTCCTCAGTGTCCACAAGCCTAAATGGAAACATTTCCAGGGCCAGTATTTTTGAAAGGTGCGCATTTAGTGCTATGGCCTGTGGGTGGGTGGCTGGGTATTTGTGCTTGCGTTCAAATGCTTGGGGTAATGACATTTGGATGCTGCGCTGGGACAGGGAAGTGGATGTGGTTGCTGATGGTGCTTGCGAAGGTACAGATGCAGGGCAGGAGGCATCCTCGCCTGCCCCTTCGACAGGTGATTAACCAGCACGTGCCATAGAGGAAGAGGAAGCAGTGGTGTGACTCGCAGACACAGGTTGTGGACCCAGGAGTTCGTCCCACTTATTACAGTGCTTGGATGCCATGTGGTGGATCATGCTTGTGGTGGTGAGGTTGCTAATGTTCACGCCCCGGCTCATTTTGGTTTGGCACAGGTTGCAAACTACTATTCTTTTGTCGTCCGCACTTTCCTCAAAAAAGCGCCATACTGCGGAACACCTACCCCTAGGCAAGGGTGATTTACGCAAGGGGCTGCTCTGTGAAACAGTTGTGGACCTGTTTGGTGTGGCCCGCCTTCTCCCTTTCCCACTGCCTCTTCCAGCCTGTTGCGGTGCTGCAGATCCTTCCCCCTCTGTACTGCTGTCCTCACTCGGCTTTCCACCTTCCCAGGTTGGGTCAGTGACCTCATTGTCCACCACTTCCTCTTCCACTTCCTCACTCTGATCATCCTCTTGGTTTGTTGACCTAATCACAACTTCAGTGATTGACAACTGTGTACTCTTCATCAACCTCTTGAGACAGTAATTGCGGTTGACTCATTGGCAACTGTGTCTCATCATCATCCACCTCATTAAACACTAATTGCCGTTCCGCAACGTTATGTTTATTGTGACTGTGGCTGCTCAAGAGTTTGGGAATCAGGGCACAAGATCTCATGTCCTTCTTCAAGCGTGCTTGGCGAGAGGGCCAAATTAAGTAATAGAGATGAAAAGAGATCCTTTGAATTTCCGAGTGTGGGATCACTTGTTTGGCCAGGCTGGGAGGAAGGAGAATCAGGGAGAGGATTCTGTTGACCAGACACTTGGCTACTGAGACTGGACTTGGTGGAAGACAGGGTGGTGCTTAACCGACTGGTAGCATTATCTGCTGCAATCCAACCGACCACCTGCTCGCACTGGTCTGACTTCAAGAGTTTTGTCCTGCGACGCACTGCAAAGTGGGACATGAAGCTAGGTATCGTGGGTGATTGTTTTTCTTATGCTCTGGCAGCAGCCACAGTTTCAACACGTCCAGGGCCACGGCCTCTGCATGAACCATCAGCATCACGGTCACTTCCCCGTCCCTTACTGCTCGCCTTGCGCATATTAAATGTTATATGCACGCTTGACACACAAGATGTGGCACGGATGTCACAGTTCACAATACGCACAGTATATGGAAAAAGTACGTAAAAGTAGGGAAAAAGGAAAATAGATTTCAGTTATATTTCTCCAATCTCTGGCCCTGACACACAGAAGGTATTGGACAGATGTCTCTAGTCACTGAAGACACACTCTGTAGAATTTTTGGGGAAAATGATGGAAAAAATATAGTATTTTTCAGTTATATTGCTCCAATTTCTGGCCCTGACACACAGGAGGTATTGGACAGATGTCTCTAGTCACTGCAGACACACTCTATAGATAAATTATTGAAAATGATGGAAAAAATATAGTATTTTTCTGTTATATTTCTCCAATCTCTGGCCCTGACACACAGAAAGTATTGGACAGATGTCTCTAGTCACTGCAGACACACTCTATAGATAAATTATTGAAAATGATGAAAAAAATATAGTATTTTTCAGTTATATTTCTCTAATCTCTTGCCCTAACACACAGAAGGTATTGGACAGATGTGTCTAGTCACTGCAGACGCCCTCTATAGAAAAATTATTGAAAATGATGGAAAAAATATAGTATTTTTCAGTTATATTTCTCCAATCTCTGGCCCTGACACACAGAAGGTAATTTACATATGTCTCTAGTCACTGCAGACACCCTCCATATGAAAAGTATTGAAAATGATGGAAAAAATATAGTATTTTTCAGTTATATTTCTCCTATCTCTGGCCCTGACACACAGAAGGTATTATACAGATATCACTAGACACTGCAGACACCCTCTATATAAAAAGTATTGAAAATGATGGGAAAAGAATAATTGTACTGTAGCTATAAAATACTGCCAGCCTGCCACCACACACAATAGTCCTTAAAAGGACTTTTGGGTCTTTGAATTTTTTTTTTCTACCTGATTGCGATCAGACTCCCTACAATCTCTCTGTCCCTTCCAAAGCGCAGCTCTCCCTGACTACAAATGAGCCGAACATGCGTCATCGGGTGTTATTTAGCACCCGATGACGTGTTCCGGCAAGCCAATCACTGTAATATCAGTAGCCAACATGGCTACTGGTATTGCAGTGCGGGCAGTACTTATCTACACGTTTATTTGCCGCATAGCAGCCGCGAAACGCGCGGGGGAGAGACTCGAGCATGTTCGGCCGAGCATGCTCGCTCAAAACTATTGAAAACGCTTTGTTCCTCTCTGTTATCTTTTTACTACAAAATCACAGTGACATCTTTATCTCACTGTGATTTTGTAGTAAAAAGGTCCCAGAGAGGCATGGAGCATTATCAATCATGTTAATACTCCGTGTCTCTGCAGTCCGGAGTGGGGCTTGGCACTCTTTCACACAGTGTGAAAGAGCCCTTAGGATTCTGCGAAAAGGTTGGTATTAATAATTTAGCGGCCAGCAATAGCATTGTAGGAAGATTATGCTTCCGGGGCTTAATTGAAGGGGTAAGGCACAATAGAAGGAGGTGTACGTGAGAAAGCACTGGAGAAGACTTCATTAATTCTGTCTTCAAATGCTTCCCAGTAGCCTTTAGTGAGAGAAAGATCCGTTATTTATTATTTTAGGTGGAAAAAAAAATACTGAAATGTATCCCAAATGTGGTAACTGATGCACAAGATCCGTGTTTTTTTTTTTTACAGGATATGTTTTTTGTTTTCTATTCTTCTAATAATAATTTTTATTCATGTAGTACCAACATACAGGGAGTGCAGAATTATTAGGCAAGTTGTATTTTTGAGGATTAATTTTATTATTGAACAACAACCATGTTCTCAATGAACCCAAAAAACTCATTAATATCAAAGCTGAATATTTTTGGAAGTAGTTTTTAGTTTGTTTTTAGTTTTAGCTATTTAAGGGGGATATCTGTGTGTGCAGGTGACTATTACTGTGCATAATTATTAGGCAACTTAACAAAAAACAAATATATACCCATTTCAATTATTTATTTTTACCAGTGAAACCAATATAACATCTCAACATTCACAAATATACATTTCTGACATTCAAAAACAAAACAAAAACAAATCAGTGACCAATATAGCCACCTTTCTTTGCAAGGACACTCAAAAGCCTGCCATCCATGGATTCTGTCAGTGTTTTGATCTGTTCACCATCAACATTGCGTGCAGCAGCAACCACAGCCTCCCAGACACTGTTCAGAGAGGTGTACTGTTTTCCCTCCTTGTAAATCTCACATTTGATGATGGACCACAGGTTCTCAATGGGGTTCAGATCAGGTGAACAAGGAGGCCATGTCATTAGATTTTCTTCTTTTATACCCTTTCTTGCCAGCCACGCTGTGGAGTACTTGGACGCGTGTGATGGAGCATTGTCCTGCATGAAAATCATGTTTTTCTTGAAGGATGCAGACTCCTTCCTGTACCACTGCTTGAAGAAGGTGTCTTCCAGAAACTGGCAGTAGGACTGGGAGTTGAGCTTGACTCCAGCCTCAACCCGAAAAGGCCCCACAAGCTCATCTTTGATGATACCAGCCCAAACCAGTACTCCACCTCCACCTTGCTGGCGTCTGAGTCGGACTGGAGCTCTCTGCCCTTTACCAATCCAGCCACGGGCCCATCCATCTGGCCCATCAAGACTCACTCTCATTTCATCAGTCCATAAAACCTTAGAAAAATCAGTCTTGAGATATTTCTTGGCCCAGTCTTGACGTTTCAGCTTGTGTGTCTTGTTCAGTGGTGGTCGTCTTTCAGCCTTTCTTACCTTGGCCATGTCTCTGAGTATTGCACACCTTGCGCTTTTGGGCACTCCAGTGATGTTGCAGCTCTGAAATATGGCCAAACTGGTGGCAAGTGGCATCTTGGCAGCTGCACGCTTGACTTTTCTCAGTTCATGGGCAGTTATTTTGCGCCTTGGTTTTTCCACACGCTTCTTGCGACCCTGTTGACTATTTTGAATGAAACGCTTGATTGTTCGATGATCACGCTTCAGAAGCTTTGCAATTTTAAGAGTGCTGCATCCCTCTGCAAGATATCTCACTATTTTTGACTTTTCTGAGCCTGTCAAGTCCTTCTTTTGACCCATTTTACCAAAGGAAAGGAAGTTGCCTAATAATTATGCACACCTAATATAGGGTGTTGATGTCATTAGACCACACCCCTTCTCATTACAGAGATGCACATCATCTAATATGCTTAATTGGTAGTAGGCTTTCGAGCCTATACAGCTTGGAGTAAGACAACATGCATAAAGAGGATGATGTGGTCAAAATACTCATTTGCCTAATAATTCTGCACGCAGTGTATTCTGCAGCGCTTTACAATCAGAGGGTTTATATACAAACAAAATCATACATTACACAGCAGCAAACAAGCCAACAATAAAAATAAGAGGAATGAGGGCCCTGCTCCGAAGAGCTTGCAATCTATGAGGAGATAGAGGTGAGACAAAAGGTAATGGAAGATCAGAAAAATAATGCTGATATAAACTCCCCTAAAGTGGATCCATGTTGTAGAAGGAAGCAATAGTGGGTGGACCCTTTATAGTGGGCAGGTCTAATGCACAAATAAACAATGAATTGCACAAATAGACAGAGCCAATGCAACAGAACAGTAGATGGCAAGGCGTAATTGTTTAGTTTTATACAGGACATACTAAAACACAAGTAAATATCAATTTGTAAATCCATAGAGAGCGGTATAATTAGTTTTATGTATTTACTATGAACACATATTCCACATACCTGTATATAGGTGTATACTGTATTCCCTGTGCTGCTTACATATGGAAGGAACAGGATATATATGTAGTTTATAGAGGAATGACAACATATTCCACATATACAGGTGTATACTGAATTCCCTGTGCTTCTTACATATGGAATGAACAGGATATATATGTAGTTTATAGAGGAATGACAACATATTCCACATATACAGGTGTATACTGAATTCCCTTTGCTTCTTACATATGGAATGAACAGGATATATATGTAGTTTAAATGTGGGGGATTCAGTCAGCACAACCCTGTATGCAGGTGCTCATCACTATGGCGAAATACATATACAAATGCAAAAACACAAATGCAATAGCACTCTGCAACCAGCACTCTGCCCTGCCTCTATACTGGATGTTGAATGAGGCATTGGTTTACATTTTGGCCAAAGCGTAATAAGCCACTCACCACATCAAGGTCGCCTCTATGAGTGGTCCCTAACACTAGTTCCTACCTGTTTATGGGCCATGACAGCCACACAAAGTCCAGGGAGCCCAGGTACAGCATGCACGCCAGGCACACTCTGTTTTTAACCCCGTCCGGTGCCGTGACAGCTTTCATCGGATCCAGGGATGCAAGTACCAACATGCATGCTGAGCCCACTATATACTTCTCCTGGAGCCAAATGGCTGCTGGTAGGCGCTGTAAAAGTAGACTCAGTTTTATACTGACTTTAAAACCAACCTCCAGGGCAGACTAACTGGTCAGGTGTGCATGACTGCATGGAGATTGCCACGCCTCCAATATATACTACAAAGAAAAAATGTGGGGGATTCAGTCAGCACAACTGAGTCACAAAACTGAGTCTACTTTTACAGCACCTACCAGTAGCCATTTGGCTCCAGGAGACGTATATAGTGGGCTCAGCATGCATGTTGGTACTTGCATCCCTGGATCCGATGAAAGCTGTCACGGCACCGGACGGGGTTAAAAGCAGAGTGTGCCTGGCGTGCATGCTGTACCTGCGCTCCCTGGACTTTGTGTGGCTATCATGGCCCATAAACAGGTGGGAACTAGTGTTAGGGACCACTCATAGAGGCGACCTTGACATGGTGAGTGGCTTATTACGCTTTGGCCTAAATGTACACCAATGCCTCATTCAACATCCAGCATAGAGGCAGGGCAGAGTGCTGGTTGCAGAGTGCTATTGCATTTGTGTTTTTGCGTTTATATGTGTAGTTTATAGTTGAATGAACACATATTCCACATACCTGTATATAGGTGCATACTGAATTCCTTGTGCTTCTTACATATGGAATGAACAGGATATATGTGTAGTTTATAGTTGAATGAACACATATTCCACATATACAGGAGTATACTGAATTCCCTATACTTCTTATATATGGAAGGAACAGGATATATGTGTAGTTTATAGATAGTGTTGAGCGAATCGAAGTTGATGAAGTGGAATTCAATCCAAATTTAAGGAAAAGTTTGATACGTCACAAAGTTGAATTACCTCGCTCTTTGTGGTAACTAATCAGATTTTTACTAAAATGGCTGCTGCACATGTTAAAAAGAGGAAGTAAGAATCCCGGGAATGAGAGACCACCTGTGAGATTTTTAAACAGCTCTTATTGCATGAACAATGCTATTTTGCTGTTCGGCCACAAGATGCTGCTGTTTCTCAGACACAGCACACAGACTGCACATGTCACGAGGCGTCGACTTCACATTCTCCCTCCTCAGTGCCGCCGGCACCCTGCAGCTAGTACAGAACGAGGATGTGCGCTGCATCCTCATCTCCACAGCCACGGAGGGCACTCACCTCCTTAGCGCGGTCAGCGTCCTCCACTTCCATGGCAACTGTAAGGAGTCCGAGTGCCGAGCTGAGCACTCGGCTGGTTGCAGGAGAATGAGTCATGTGGCGCTGGCCACGTCACATGACTCCCCTTCCCAACTATATATACAGGCAACCTGTTGGCCACAGGTTGCCTGTGAATAAGGTCCTATCCAGTGTTCCCTAGTGTGACTCCTGACTGGTTTATCATCTCCGTCCTTGTTTGCTCCGTGTGTCTGCTTCGCTTCTCCTGGTTTTTGACTTTGGCTTGTTTTAAAACCCGTCTTTGCTTATCCTCTGGTATTGTAGTTATCTCCTGGTTCTGACTCGGCTTGTTGACCATTCTATGTTTGTCTGTCTTGTTTGTCCCTCCGCACTTACCAAGGCTAGGGAATCCCGCCCAGTTGTGCTCCCTTACCTAGGATGGATAGTGCAAGTAGGCAGGGACAGGGGTGTGGGTGTAGTCAGTGGTGCACCATTCCTTCCCCCTCTTTGTGACAGATTCACAGGCCCACTTTACCACTATGAATCCCCTGCAAAACCTGACGGATCATGTCCTGAACCTGGCCCAGGTTGTTCAGGAGCTAGGAGAGAGGTTACAAGCTCAAGAAGCTGGCCGTAACCTCACTGTTTCCCCTCCATCCGCTTTACAGGTGGAACCCGACGTTAAACTTCCTGAGCGGTTCTCAGGGGACCACAAAAGTTTTCAAACCTTTAAGGAGAGTTGCAAACTATATTTCTGACTGCAACCCCATTCTTCTGGCCTCTGGCCACAGTGAGTGGAAATTATTATATCCCTGTTACAGGGTGACCGCCAGGAGTAGGCGTTTTCATTACCCCCCGACTCGCTGTGTCTTGAGTCAGTAGGTGCGTTTTTTCAGCCCCTAGGGCTGCTATACGATGAACCGGACAAAGCAACCGTAGCAGAGAGTCAGCTGAAAGCTTTGGTGCAGGGTGACCGACCAGTAGAGGAATAATGTACTTAGTTTAGAAAGTGGTGCGTTCCATCTGGTTGGAATAAACCTGCTCTCAAAAGTCAGTTCAGATCTGGTTTGTCTGAGACTATTAAAGATATGCTTGTAGGTTATCCTTCCCCTGAGACCTTGAAAGAAACCATGACTCTTGCAGTAAGACTGGACAGACGCATTAGGGAGAGACAGCAGGAACATTCGTTTTTTCCCCAGGTTATGTCCAGACCAGAGGTCTGTCCCATGGGAATCAAGTCCGAGCCTTTTGCTAATGAACCCATGCAGATTGGTATGAGCAGAAGAGACCAACGCTGCCGCCATGATACATGTTTTTACTGTGGCGACTCCGATCATTTGATCCGCCAGTGTCCTAAGATCCATCCTTCCGGAAGATCACCCAAAACTGAGAGATCTAAAGACAAGGTACTCCATGGGGTGGTTAAAAGTAAATTATTAGTACCGGTTACTATTTCATTAGGGACTAACAAGGGTTCAGGTAAGGTAAGTTTATCGACTCTGGATCTGCCGCTAACTTTATTGATATTAAGTTTTCTCTTCAGGTGGGGATCCCCTGTTTACATGGTAGCCATAGATTACACCCCATTATGATGATCAAGTTTTATACTCCTGAAATAACTTTAACTGTAGGGGTGTGCAATACTGAGATTTGCTCTCTGTTAATCTTGGAAAATGTAACTGTTGATGTGGTGTTAGGTATGCCCTGGCTCCAATTGCATAACCTGGTGATAAATTGGGCCAGAGGGGAGCTTGAAAAATGGGGCTCTAAATGTGATTCTTGTTTATCTTTTGTGCAAGCAGGGGTCTCAGCAGAATCCAAGACTTTACCTCCATTCATCAAGTAATATATGGATGTATTCTCCTCATCTGACCCCGAGAGCTTACCCCCCATAGACCATATGATTGCGCTATTGAACTAGTGGGAGGGTCTATGTTTCCTAAGGGGCGGATATATAATTTATCTGGTCCTGAATGCAATTACATGAGAGAATATGTTAAGGAAAGTCTCATTCGACGCTCTGTGTCTCCTATGGGGGCTGGGTTCTTTTTTGGCAAAAAAAAAAGGACAGAGGCCTCAGACCCTGTATTGACTATCAGGAATTGAACAAGATCACCATTAAGAATCAATATTCCCTTCCTTTAATCCCCGATCTGTTCAGTCAGGTTCTGGGGGGCTTCATGGTTTTCCAAACTCAATTTGAGAGGAGCATACAATTTAGTTTGAATTATAGAAGAAGACGAATAGAAAACTGCTTTTAAGACTCCGGAAGGACATTTTGAATATTTGGTCATGCCTTTTGGGCTTAGTAATGCTCCTGCAGTTTTTCAAAATTTCATGAATGACATTTTCAGGGACTTTATTGGCAAATTTTGTTTGTGTATCTTGATAATACTTAGATTTTTTCTTCGAGTTGGGATTCTCATGTTATGCATATCAGGCAAGTACTTGATATTCTAAAAAAAAAATTACTATCTGCTAAGTTAGAATTTTTTTTTGGGTACAATAAATTTTGTATCTTGGCTATGTCCTCACTCCACATGCGTTTAAAATGGATCCTGGTAAGGTACAAGCTATTTTAGACTGGGTGAGACGGTTATGCCTAAAAGCCTTAGGCTGGTTTCACACGGGCGTTGCTGGAAAAGATGCGGGTGCGTTGCGGGAACATGCGCGATTTTTCCACGCGAGTGCAAAACAGAAGTTCGGGTTTGGGTTAGGTGTTGTGTAGATTGTATTATTTTCCCTTATAACATGGTTCTAAGGGAAAATAATAGCATTCTTAATACAGAATGCTTAGTACAATAGGGCTGAAGGGGTTAATTTTTTTTTTTTTTTATTAAACTCACCTTAATCCACTTGTTCGCGCAGCCCGGCTTCTCTTCTGTCTTCTTCTTTGAGTAATAGGACCTTTGATGTCGTCACTGCGCTCATCACATGGTCCATCACATGATCTTTTACCATGGTGATGAATCATGTGACGGACCATGTGATGAGCATAGTGACGTCACCACAGGTCCTTTTCCTACTGCACAGCAAATATGAAGACAGAAGAGAAGCCGGGCTGCGCGAACAAGTGGATTAAGGTGAGTTAAATTATTTTTTCTTTTTTTTTAACCTCTCCAGCACTATTGTACTAAGCATTCTGTATTAAGAATGCTATTATTTTCCCTTATTACCATGTTATAAGGGAAAATAATAATGATCAGGTCCCCATCCTGATCGTCTCCTAGCAACCGTGCGTAAAAATCGCACCGCATCCGCACTTGCTTGCGGATGCTTGCGATTTTCACTCAGCCCCATTCACTTCTATGGGGCCTGCGTTGCGTGGAAAACGCACAATATAGAACATGCTGCGATTTTCACGGAACGCACAAGTGATGCATGAAAATCACCACTCATGTGCACAGCCCCATACAAATTAATGGGTCCAGATTTAGTGTGGGTGCAATGCGTTCACCTCACGCATTGCACCCGCGCAGAAATCTCACCCGTGTGAAAGAGGCCTTAGGCCCCTTTCACACGGGCGAGTATTCCGCGCGGATGCGATGCGTGAGTTGAACGCATTTCACCCGCACTGAATACCGACTCATTCATTACTATGGGGCTGTTCACATGAGCGGTGATTTTCACGCATCACTTGTGCGTTGCGTGAAAATCGCAGCATGCTCTATATTCTGCGTTTTTCACGCAACGCAGGCCCCATAGAAGTGAATGCGGATGCGGTGCGATTTTCACGCACGGTTGCTAGGAGACGATCGGGATGGAGACCCGATCATTATTATTTCCCCTTATAACATGGTTATAAGGGAAAATAATAGCATTCTGAATACAGAATGCATAGTAAAATAGCGCTGGAGGGGTTAAAAATAATAAAAAATAATTTAACTCACCTTAATCCACTTAATCCGGATTAAGGTGAGTTAAATTATTATTATTATTTTTTTAACCCCTCCAGCACTATTTGACTATGCATTCTGTATTCAGAATATTATTATTTTCCCTTATAACCATGTTATAAGGGAAAATAATACAATCTACAGAACACCGATCCCAAGCCCGAACTTCTGTGAAGAAGTTCGGGTTTGGGTACCAAACATGCGCGGTTTTTCTCACGCGAGTGAAAAAAACGCATTACAATGTTTTGCACTCGCGCGGAAAAATCGCGGGTGTTCCCGTAACGCACCCGCACATTTTCCCGCAACGCCCATGTGAACCCAGCCTTACAGTGCTTTTTAGGGTACTCTAATTATTACCTTAGTTTATAAAAAAAAAATCGGTAACTGCTAAACCCTTAACCGACCTTACTAAGAAGGGGACGGATCTTGTCAACTGGCCTTTGGTGACCATTTAAGCCTTCGAACCCCTTAAAAGATCTTTTAGGAACGCCCCAGTCTTGATTCCGCCCGATCAAGAGAAACCTTTTATAGTGGAGGTGGATGCTTCTGAGGATGGGGTGGCGGCTGTTCTTTCCCAGGGACCCTCTAACCTCACTAATTTAAGACCTTGTGTGTTTTTCGCATGGAAGTTCTCTCCCACTGAGAGGAACTATGATATTGGTAATCGGGAATTGTTAGCCATCAAATGGGCTTTTGAGGAGTGGAGAATTTTTTTTAGAGGGGGGCAAACATTGTATCACTGTTGTCACTGACCATAAAAATGTATTGTTTCTTGAGTCTGCGAAAAGGCTGAATCTTCATCAAGCTAGATGGGCATTATTCTTTACGCGTTTTAACTTCTCTATTACTTTTAGGCCAGGAAGTAAGAATGTGAAGGCTGATGCCTTGTCTCAAAGCTTTTGTGCATTTCAACCCCGGCCATTCCTCCTGAACCCATCTTACCAGCTAACATCATTGTGGCAGCATTATCTGCGGATCTTGCGTCTCATATTGAGGCAGAGCAACATCTAGCTCTGGCACAGACACCTACAGATAAGTTTTTTGTTTATGGGCATTTCCTGCTTGGTGAGTGTAACTTTTTGTCAGAGATGTGAAATATCTGTCCTTTTCGTCAGCTTTTCATTCCGAGACCAATGGACAAACCGAACTGCTTAATCAGGCTGTTGAACAATTTCTAAGATCTTACATCTCTGATAACTAGCAGTTATGGGTAAAATTCCTCCCTTTGGCGGAGTTTGCCATTAATAACCGTGTGAACTCTTCCACGGGGGTGTCTCCATTTTTCTGCAATTTTGGTTTCCACCCTCAATTTAATTCTGGCTCATCTGTTCCTTCACCTAACCCTGAAGCGGATAGGGTAACGTCAGAACTGTGCACAGTCTGGGCTCAGGTTCAACTGAACTTGGAAAAAGCTCAGGAGGATCAGAGAATTAAGGCTAATAGGAAGCGTTCCAGAGGGGTGGACTTTCAGGTCGGAGAAAAGGTTTGGCTGTCCACAAAAAAATTGTCGCTAAAGGTGTCGTCCAGGAAGTTTGCACCACGTTTTATTGGTTCATATGAGATCCTCGATGTTATTAATCCCGTATCTTTTAGGTTGAAGCTGCCAGATTTGATCCGTATTCACAATTTATTACACAAATCAATGCTTAAGAAACATGTTTCGCCCCTTAACCACCTCCGGACCGCCTAACGCAGATTCGCGTTCCGGAGGTGGCAGCGCTGCGCACAGTCACGCATATACGCGTCATCTCGCGAGACGCGAGATTTCGCTCCAAGCCGGCCCGCGCATGCGCATCGCGGGCCGGCAAAAGTTAAAGAACAAGTTAGTCACCAGCCTGCCAGCAACGATCATTGGCTGGCAGGCTGGCGATTTTTAAAAAATCCAATCACAAGCCATATAACAGATCATATTAGTAAATATGATCTGTTATATGGCTTGTCTGCTCCTGTGCTGGTCCTTTTCGTCGGTTGGATCCAGCACAGGAGCAGACTGAACTGTGAGTAGCACCAACACTACACCTTAGCCCCAGATCACCCCCCTGCACCCCAATTAACCCTTTGATCACCCCTTTGATCGCCCCTGTCAATCACCAGTGAAAGGAAAAAAAGTGATCAGTGTAAACTGTCACTTTTTTTTTTTCACTAGTATTGGCTGTTAGGTTTTAGGGATAGTTTAGGCCCCTTGGTTAGGTAGTTAGCGTCAGTTAGCGCCCACCCCACCGCACCGCAGTCACTTTTATTCGCTGAATAGCGTATCGCTAATCAGCATTTGTACTTTTATAGTATCTGTAAGTGATCAAAACTGATCACGGTCAGATCTATAATAGTATTAGTGTCACTTTAGTTCGCCCTCCACCCAAAACGCAGTGTTTGCCCGATCAGGCCTGATCGGTCGCCCACACGTGCGTTCACCCACGCCCGCCCCACCGCAGTGACAAAAAATATATATTTTTTGATCACTGCACATTCATTTTACACGCACTGCGGCGATAAAAAAATCAGTTTTGATATTTTTTATCAACCGCAGCGGCCTCCGGTACTTCGCTAGCCTCCCCTTTGTAAGACAGGTTTGCTTTTTTTCTTGGGTAGTCTCAGGGAATACCCCTAAATTTAGTAGTCCAAAATGTCAAACAGGGGGTATTCTTCTGAAGAGGCCTACAGGATTCTGACCCAGTCGGATGAGGAGTGGGAACCCTCATCTGATGAATCTAGCGGGTCAGAATATGAACCTGTGGAAAGCAGTGGCTCTCTGACCCAAAGTTCGGACGAGGAGGTGGAGGTCCCTGGCAGCACCAGGCGTACCCGGCCCCATGTCGCTAGACCACAGGTTATGCAGGATCCGCTTCAAGAGCAGCAGAGTGGGGCTGTCGCTGCCGGATCACGTGGTGAGGCATACACCAGCAGCGCAGCCCTCCCTGGACCTAGTACCAGCACTGCCGTACAACATGGTGACGTGGCGAGCACCAGAAGGGCAGTTGAAGCTGGTACGGTGGCACGTGCACTAGTTACCCCGTCGCAGCCACCGCAAAGACAGGCCCGTAGAGCCCCTAGAATCCCTGAGGTGCTGGCAAACCCTGATTGGCAGTCACCAACTTCAGCCGCACCTGTAGTTCCCCCTTTCACCGCCCAGTCTGGAGTTCGGGTTGAGACGGCTCAAATCGGTTCGGCCCTGGGATTTTTTGAGCTGTTCTTGACTGCGGAGCTCTTGGACTTAGTCGTGGCAGAGACCAACCAGTATGCCACACAATTTATATCCGCCAACCCGGGAAGCTTTTATGCCCAGCCTTTCCGGTGGAAACCAGTCCAAGTTTCCGAAATTAAAATTTTTTTGGGCCTTCTCCTCAACATGGGCCTGACAAAAAAGCATGAATTGCGGTCATATTGGTCAACGCACCCGATTCATCACATGCCCATGTTCTCTGCTGCTATGTCCAGGGCACGATTTGAGGCCATCCTCCGTTTCCTGCATTTTAGCGACAACACCACCTCCCGTCCCAGAGGCCACCCAGCTTTTGACCGGCTCCACAAAATTCGGCCCCTCATAGACCATTTCAACCAGAAATTTGCAGATTTGTATACCCCCGAGCAAAACATCTGCGTAGACGAGTCCCTAATACATTTTACCGGGCGCCTTGGCTTCAAACAGTACATCCCAAGCAAGCGTGCCCGGTATGGGGTCAAATTGTATAAGCTCTGTGAAAGGGCCACAGGCTATACCCACAAATTTCGTGTCTATGAGGGAAAAGATCAGACCCTGGAGCCGGTCGGTTGCCCTGACTACCTGGGGAGCAGTGGGAAGACAGTCTGGGACTTGGTGTCACCCTTATTCGGCAAGGGGTACCATCTTTATGTGGACAATTTTTACACAAGTGTGGCCCTCTTTAGGCATTTGTTTCTAGAACGGATTTGCGCCTGTGGCACCGCGCGAACTAGTCGCGTGGGCTTCCCCCAACGGCTTGTAACCACCCGTCTTGCAAGGGGGCAGAGGGCTGCCTTGTGTAACGAAGAACTGCTCGCGGTGAAATGGAGAGACAAGCGTGACGTTTACATGCTCTCCTCCATTCACGCAGACACGACAATCCAAATTGAGCGAGCAACCCGTGTCATTGAAAAGCCCCTCTGTGTCCACGACTATAATGCGCTCATGGGAGGGGTGGACTTCAATGACCAGATGTTGTCTCCGTATTTAGTTTCCCGCAGAACCAGACGCTGGTATAAGAAGGTGTCTGTATATTTAATTCAATTGGCGCTGTACAATAGTTTTGTTCTCTACAGTAAGGCTGGGAGAACACGATCTTTCCTCAAATTCCAGGAAGAGATCATCGAGAACCTCCTTTACCCAGGAGGTTCCGTGGCCCCATCCCCCAGTGTAGTTAGCCGTCTACACGAGCGACATTTCCCCAGTGTCGTTCCTGGTACCTCAACCCAACCGTCACCCCGAAAAAGATGTTGTGTCTGTAGCAGGAGTGGAATAAGGCGTGACACCCGCTATTTCTGTCCTGACTGTGCTGACCACCCTGCCCTATGCTATGGAGAGTGTTTCCGGAAGTACCACACACAGGTACACCTAGCATAGGGATTGCATCTCACAGGACAGGCACACAGGGCTATTAGGGCCCTTTTACTCTCAGCTGCTGCAAACCTCTCCTTTCACCTGGGATAAAGTGCATAACGTACTTCGCCACATCTTTGGGCGATTTGCGCTTTGCACATTGTCCCATGGGGAAGGAGAGGTTTGTTCTATAAAGGTAAAAAAAACTAAACAAAAAAAAAATTACCGGTAAGTAAAAAAGTTAAAAAAGTTTAAAAAAGTTAATATGTTCTGTTCTAAAGTTAATAAAGTTATTGCTTTGCGGCCTGGTTTTTTCTTTTTTGTTTTGTTTTTTTTACCTTCCAGGTGGACCAACCGATCGACCAGCTGCAGCACTGATGTGCATTCGGACAGAAGCATTGTGCTGCTGTCAGATTACACGCAAGTCGGTGTATGCGGCGCTGCAAGACGAGATTTCTCCTCTGCAGTAAAAGATATGTTTGCCGAGGCATATGAGCTGAGGAGGTGGCGGTGTTCATATACTTTGGCAAACACTTTGTATATATAAAAAAAAAAATCCCGGCAATGATTTATTCATCCACATCGATTGATGTGAATGGAGAAATCTGGTTTGCCAGGGCATACGAGCTGAAGTGGGTATGGATGTTGGGCGGAGCTCCTATGTCCTGGCAGACGCCTTTCCCCTCCTTTTTCTTTTTTTGGCAGAGATTTTTTCATCCACATTGATCGATGCGAATGAAGAAATCTGTGCCGTTCATTTTTTTCTTTCAGCCCAGAGGCTGAACGGAAAAAAAAAATCTCATTACCCGTATGCTCAATATAAGGAGAATAGCAGAAACTCCTAATGCTGGGCATACATGTAATGATTGCGGAGACCCTCAAATGCCAGGGCAGTACAAAAACCCCACAAATAACACCATTTTGGAAAGAAGACACCCCAAGGTATTTGCTGAGGGGCATATTGAGTCCATGAAAGATTGAAATTTTTGTCCCAAGTTAGCGGAAAGGGAGACTTTGTGAGAACAAAATCCAAAAAATCAATTTCCGCTAACTTGTGCCAAAATTTTTTTTTTTCAATGAACTCGCCATGCCCCTCATTGAATACCTTGGGGTGTCTTCTTTCCAAAATGGGGTCACATGTGGGGTATTTATACTGCCCTGGCATTTTAGGGGCCCCAAAGCGTGAGAAGAAGTCTGGTATCCAAATGTCTAAAAATGCCCTCCTAAAAGGAATTTGGGCCCCTTTGCCCACCTAGGCTGCAAAAAAGTGTCACACATGTGGTATCTCCGTATTCAGCAGAAGTTGGGGAATATGTTTTGGGGTGTCATTTTACATATACCCATGCTGGGTGAGATAAATATCTTGGTCAAATGCCAACTTTGTATAAAAAAAATGGGAAAAGTTGTCTTTTGCCAAGATATTTCTCTCACCCAGCATGGGTATATGTAAAATGACACCCCAAAACACATTCCTTACCTTCTTCTGAGTACGGAGATACCAGATGTGTGACACTTTTTTGCAGCCTAGCTGGGCAAAGGGGCCCACATTCCAAAGAGCACCTTTCAGATTTCACAGGTCATTTACCTACTTACCAGACATTAGGGCCCCTGGAAAATGCCAGGGCAGTATAACTGCCCCACAAGTGACCCCATTTTGGAAAGAAGACACCCCAAGGTATTCCGTGAGGGGCATGGCAAGTTCCTAGAATTTTTTATTTTTTGTCACAAGTTAGTGGAAAATGATGATTTTTTTTTTTTTTTTTTTTTTCATACAAAGTCTCCTATTCCACTAACTTGTGACAAAAAAAAAAAATTTCCATGAACTCACTATGCCCATCAGCGAATACCTTGGGGTCTCTTCTTTCCAAAATGGGGTCACTTGTGGGGTAGTTATACTGCCCTGGCATTCTAGGGGCCCAAATGTGTGGTAAGGAGTTTGAAATCAAATTCAGTAAAAAATGACCTGTGAAATCCAAAAGGTGCTCTTTGGAATATGGGCCCCTTTGCCCACCTAGGCTGCAAAAAAGTGTCACACATCTGGTATCTCCGTACTCAGGAGAAGGTGGGGAATGTGTTTTGGGGTGTCATTTTATATATACCCATGCTGGGTGAGAGAAATATCTTGGCAAAAGACAACTTTTCCCATTTTTTTATACAAAGTTGTCATTTGACCAAGATATTTATCTCACCCAGCATGGGTATATGTAAAAAGACACCCCAAAACACATTCCTCAACTTCTCCTGAGTACGGCAATACCACATGTGTGACACTTTTTTGCAGCCTAGGTGGGCAAAGGGGCCCATATTCCAAAGAGCACCTTTCGGATTTCACTCGTCATTTTTTACAGAATTTGATTTCAAACTCCTTACCACACATTTGGGCCCCTAGAATGCCAGGGCAGTATAACTACCCCACAAGTGACCCCATTTTGGAAAGAAGAGACCCCAAGGTATTCGCTGATGGGCATAGTGAGTTCATGGAAGTTTTTATTTTTTGTCACAAGTTAGTGGAATATGAGACTTTGTATGAAAAAAAAAAAAAAAAAAAAAAATCATCATTTTCCACTAACTTGTGACAAAAAATAAAAAATTCTAGGAACTCGCCATGCCCCTCACGGAATAGCTTGGGGTGTCTTCTTTCCAAAATGGGGTCACTTGTGGGGTAGTTATACTGCCCTGGCATTCTAGGGGCCCAAATGTGTGGTAAGGAGTTTGAAATCAAATTCTGTTAAAAATGACGAGTGAAATCCGAAAGGTGCTCTTTGGAATATGGGCCCCTTTGCCCACCTAGGCTGCAAAAAAGTGTCACACATCTGGTATCTCCGTACTCAGGAGAAGGTGGGGAATGTGTTTTGGGGTGTCATTTTACATATACCCATGCTGGGTGAGAGAAATATCTTGGCAAAAGACAACTTTTCCCATTTTTTTATACAAAGTTGTCATTTGACCAAGATATTTATCTCACCCAGCATGGGTATATGTAAAAAGACACCCCAAAACACATTCCTCAACTTCTCCTGAGTACGGGGATACCAGATGTGTGACACTTTTTTGCAGCCTAGGTGGGCAAAGGGGCCCATATTCCAAAGAGCACCTTTCGGATTTCACTCGTCATTTTTTACAGAATTTGATTTCAAACTCCTTACCACACATTTGGGCCCCTAGAATGCCAGGGCAGTATAACTACCCCACAAGTGACCCCATTTTGGAAAGAAGAGACCCCAAGGTATTCGCTGATGGGCATAGTGAGTTCATGGAAGTTTTTATTTTTTGTCACAAGTTAGTGGAATATGAGACTTTGTATGAAAAAAAAAAAAAAAAAAAAATCATCATTTTCCACTAACTTGTGACAAAAAATAAAAAATTCTAGGAACTCGCCATGCCCCTCACGGAATAGCTTGGGGTGTCTTCTTTCCAAAATGGGGTCACTTGTGGGGTAGTTATACTGCCCTGGCATTCTAGGGGCCCAAATGTGTGGTAAGGAGTTAGAAATCAAATTCTGTAAAAAATGATGAGTGAAATCCGAAAGGTGCTCTTTGGAATATGGGCCCCTTTGCCCACCTAGGCTGCAAAAAAGTGTCACACATCTGGTATCTCCGTACTCAGGAGAAGGTGGGGAATGTGTTTTGGGGTGTCATTTTATATATACCCATGCTGGGTGAGAGAAATATCTTGGCAAAAGACAACTTTTCCCATTTTTTTATACAAAGTTGTCATTTGACCAAGATATTTATCTCACCCAGCATGGGTATATGTAAAAAGACACCCCAAAACACATTCCTCAACTTCTCCTGAGTACGGGGATACCAGATGTGTGACACTTTTTTGCAGCCTAGGTGGGCAAAGGGGCCCATATTCCAAAGAGCACCTTTCGGATTTCACTCGTCATTTTTTACTGAATTTGATTTCAAACTCTTTACCACACATTTGGGCCCCTAGAATGCCAGGGCAGTATAACTACCCCACAAGTGACCCCATTTTGGAAAGAAGAGACCCCAAGGTATTCGCTGATGGGCATAGTGAGTTCATAGAACTTTTTATTTTTTGTCACAAGTTAGTGGAATATGAGACTTTGTAAGAAAAAAAAAAAAAAAAAAAAAAATCATCATTTTCCGCTAACTTGTGACAAAAAATAAAAAGTTCTATGAACTCACTATGCCCATCAGCGAATACCTTAGGGTGTGTACTTTCAGAAATGGGGTCATTTGTGGGGTGTTTGTACTGTCTGGGCATTGTAGAACCTCAGGAAACATGACAGGTGCTCAGAAAGTCAGAGCTGCTTCAAAAAGCGGAAATTCACATTTTTGTACCATAGTTTGTAAACGCTATAACTTTTACCCAAACCATTTTTTTTTTACCCAAACATTTTTTTTTTATCAAAGACATGTAGAACTATAAACTTAGAGCAAAATTTCTATATGGATGTCGTTTTTTTTGCAAAATTTTACAACTGAAAGTGAAAAATGTCATTTTTTTGCAAAAAAATCGTTAAATTTCGATTAATAACAAAAAAAGTAAAAATGTCAGCAGCAATGAAATACCACCAAATGAAAGCTCTATTAGTGAGAAGAAAAGGAGGTAAAATTCATTTGGGTGGTAAGTTGCATGACCGAGCAATAAATGGTGAAAGTAGTGTAGGTCAGAAGTGTAAAAAGTGGCCTGGTCTTTCAGGGTGTTTAAGCACTGGGGGCTGAGGTGGTTAATTTCATCGCAGGCAGCCCTTCCCCCGGTACAGGTTAATGATCAAAATGAATTTGTTATTTCTAAAATCATTGACGTCAGGAGAGCTTGAAACTCATTTCAATACCTGGTTCATTGGAAGGGTTATGGACCTGAGGAAAGGTCCTGGGTACCAGTTAATAGAATTCATGTGAATAGGTTGATTAAAAAGTTTCATCATGATCATCCTGACAAACCGTCTCTGGTGACTTTGGGTCCGGTGGCCCCTCGTAAAAGGATGGGTACTGTCACGAGGCGCCGTCTTCAATTTGTGCATCCGCTAAAAAAAACGGATGCGGCATCCGTTTTTTTTGGAGAATCCGTTTTTTTCCACATATCCCTTGTAATAAATGCCTATCCTTGTCCGCAAATGTGAAAAGAGTAGGATATGCACAATTTTTTTTTGCTGATGGGAAACACGGACAACGGACGCGGAACACAAACGGATGAACTATCAGCATTTTTTTGCTGACCCATTGAAATGAATGGGTCCCCATCCTATCCGCAAACAAAAACTAAACGGAGGCCGAGAAAAACAACTGTCGTGTGCATGAGGCCTAATTCAGTTCTGTCTCTCTGACTAACCAGTTTTAAGGCTCTGTTCACACTCCAGTCAGGATAACTGCGTCTCATTAGTCTCTGAACCATGTCAGTGGATTCTTTTTGGTAGTCTTGTTCACATGTGCAATTCCGCTTTGCTCTGACTAGTTCACCTACAGGTATACTTTTAATTGTATGTGCAGGATGACATGATTTACCATGGACTATAGTGTTACCTGCCATAATTTTTCTATAAGTGGATGTAATAATCCTCCCTGTGTCTGGTGAGGCTGTCAGATTCAAATCAAGAAAGGACATTATCAAAGGATCATAGTGATATGAAAAGCACAAATTATTTGTGTTATTGTTTATGTATTTTATGAAATCCGGTACGGTCGCCACATCTCCGACCCATATAAACAACAGGTCATCGATATAGCGACCATACCACTGCAGGTGGTCAATAAATGGATTGTTGTCAGAGAACAAATATTGATGTTCGTACAAACACATGAAAATATTTGCAATTGATGGTGATACCTTCGCCCCCATAGACGCACCAGATCTTTGTAAATAGTACGAGTTGCAAAACATGAAATAATTATGCATCAACAAATAATGTACGGCTGTACATAAGTAATCCCGCAAAGTTGGAGTATAATCGCTGTATGTTAAGAAAAGCCACTGTAACGCAGATATAGCCTGATCCTGGGGTATGGAAGTGTATAATGCTGTAACTTCAGCAGTGACCCATAGAAACTCTTTTTCCCACTGGAGATTATGCATAACTTGTAGTACATGCTTTGTGTCACGTATAAAACCAGGCATGGATCCAATTAGTGGCTGGAGTAGGCTGTCAGACCACTCAGACAGCCTTTCATTCAATGATTTATTGCCAGTGCAGCTATACTGGGGGGCGACAGCCTTTAGGGGAGGCTGCCATGATAGGTTTTGGGGAGCGAGGGGACGTGGGGTAGATGGGTGAGGGCTGATGAGGTGAGGTAGGGGTTAAAATGGTGGGAGGAAGCGGCCAGGGAGTAGGGGCGGAGCTTAGGGTTTATAAGGGTGGCGCCAAGGGCTATCCGGCGCCATCTTTAGTTGGAACAAGCTCCCACCCACCCTCCCTTTTTGGTTTCTGTATTGCTTGGTGGCGGGAGGTCGAATCTGTTTTGTCACGGCAGGTGTGGCGGTAGGAGGTCCTGGAAGCTGGGCTATGACTTGGTGTTTTGTGGATGGGAGGGCCTCAATTGGTGGGTCTGGACTCCCAGGTTTTGTTAATCGGGCGGTTTAAAGGGGATACAACACTCGGGGGTCTCCGAGCTGGTGTGGCGCGGCTGGAGGCAAGTTGTACTTACCCGGGTGTTTTTTGGTGCACTTGTTTTAGAGTGTAACTAGGGCTTTCAGGACCTCCTTCGTCGGGTTCATGATGTACATGTTTTAATGTTATGTTATGTTAATAAAAGGCTGCTGTGGCCATTTAATTCCAGTTACCTGCCTCAGTGTCTTTATTGGGGGGTTTAAGGGGGTGGGGCTGGTTGAGTGTTAGGGTATGAGGGACCCGAGAGAACTTCCCCAATAACCCTATCATGAAACTATAGGTCTGAGTGGTGGAGGGAAACTATTTTTATGGACCTTGGGCAAGGCATGAAAAATTGAAAGGACTGGATATGCAGGAATCAAATATTCAGATTGTTTAAGAGTAATAACACCACATTGTAGCCCTTCCGCTACCAGTCTTTCCAATTCTTTTTTGAATATTTGTGTAGGATCTGACGTTATTTTTTTATATGTTGACATGTCTTGTAACATTAATAAACATTGTTTTTCGTACAGACCTGCATCCAAAACAACAATAACACCCCCCTTGTCTGCTTGCGATATAATTATATCATCCAGTTTACTCAGCAAGGTCAAAGCATCTCTTTCTGTTCTAGAAAGATTGGACATTTGTTTGATATTAGTGTGGGACTTATTCACATCATATAATTTGACTAAGTCCCGCTCTACTAGCTCCTGAAACCGATCAAGAGCTGGTGACCTGGAGTTAACTGGATAAAACAACGTTTTTTTTGTTACAAAAGCAGTAGACATACTAATATTTTTGACATTACCAGAATTGCTGCGTAGCATTTGTAGTTCACATATAGCTTTTAATTCCTGAAAAGATACAGGCGCTGAACTCCTGCTGGAAGCACAGTCTGGTGGAGCCACAGCCTCCAAATTCTCAGGAGGCTAGTTATCCCTCAGAAAGTGCTTCCTCAAAGTGATATTTCTGGCAAATTTGCAAATGGCATTATATAAGTCAAAATTGCGTGTGGGGGAGAACGTCAGACCCCTAGATAGGATCCCCAAAAGCGCATCAAGGATAATTTTTGCAGATAGATTATACACTTGTATGTCCGTTAATTCCTTCTGTGTCTCCGTGGATAGCGATAACCCTCTTTTGTGCTTTCTCCCCCTGCGTCGTTTTTTGCTTTTGGAATATGTTGAGGTGTTTGCAGAGCAGGTGCTTGATCCATTTTTCTAATTGTTTCACTGCTCTCAGAGGCAGTGTCTGAAAAGTTCATATCAGTGGAGCTAAAATTAACCCTTAACCCCTTAAGGACACAGCCCTATTTCACCTTAAGGACCAGGCCATTTTTTGCAAATCTGACCAGTGTCACTTTAAGTGCTCATAACTTTTAAACGCTTTGACTTACCCAGGCCGTTCTGAGATTGTTTTTTCGTCACATATTGTACTTCATGTCACTGCTAAAATTGGGTCAAAAAAGTTAATTTATTTGCATAAAAAAATAAAATTTTTACCAAAAATTTTGAAAAATTAGCAAATTTCAAACTTTCAGTTTCTCTACTTCTGTAATACATAGTAATACCCCCAAAAATTGTGATGACTTTACATTCCCCATATGTCTACTTCATGTTTGTAGCATTTTGGGAATGATATTTTATTTTTTGGGGATGTTACAAGGCTTAGAAGTTTAGAAGCAAATTTTGAAATTTTCAGAAATCTTCAAAATCCCACTTTATATGGACCAGTTCAGGTTTGAAGTCACTTTGTGAGGCTTAGATAATAGAAACCTCCCAAAAATGACCCCATTCTAGAAACTACACCCCTCAAGGTATTCAAAACTGTTTTTTCAAACTTTATTAACCCTTTAGGTCTTCCACAAGACTTCATGGCAGATGGAGAAACAATTTAGAAATTTCTTTTTTTTGGAAAATTTTCCAATATAATCAATTTTTTCCAGGAGTAAAACAAGGGTTAACTGCCAAACAACACTCAAAATGGGTTGCCCTGATTCTGTAGTTTGCAAAAACACCCCATATGTGGTCGTAAACTACTGTTTGGCCGAACGGTAGCACATAGAAGGAGGGGAACACCATATGGGTTTTGGAAGGCAGATTTGGCAGGACTGGTTTTGTTTATACCATGTCCCATTTGAAGCCCCCTGTTGCACCCCTAGAATAGAAATTTCAAAAAAGTGACTCCATCTAAGAAAGTACACCCCTCAAGGTATTCAAAACTGGGTTTACAAACTTTGTTAACCCTTTAGGTGTTCCACAAGAGTTAATGGCAGATGGAGAAACAATTTTGAAATTTCTATTTTTTGGAAAATTTTCCAATATAATCAATTTTTTCCAGGAGTAAAACAAGGGTTAACTGCCAAACAACACTCAAAATGGGTTGCCCTGATTCTGTAGTTTGCAAAAACACCCCATATGTGGTCGTAAACTACTGTTTGGCCGAACGGTAGCACATAGAAGGAGGGGAACACCATATGGGTTTTGGAAGGCAGATTTGGCAGGACTGGTTTTGTTTATACCATGTCCCATTTGAAGCCCCCTGTTGCACCCCTAGAATAGAAATTTCAAAAAAGTGACTCCATCTAAGAAAGTACACCCCTCAAGGTATTCAAAACTGGGTTTACAAACTTTGTTAACCCTTTAGGTGTTCCACAAGAGTTAATGGCAGATGGAGAAACAATTTTGAAATTTCTATTTTTTGGAAAATTTTCCAATATAATCAATTTTTTCCAGGAGTAAAACAAGGGTTAACTGCCAAACAACACTCAAAATGGGTTGCCCTGATTCTGTAGTTTGCAAAAACACCCCATATGTGGTCGTAAACTACTGTTTGGCCGAACGGTAGCACATAGAAGGAGGGGAACACCATATGGGTTTTGGAAGGCAGATTTGGCAGGACTGGTTTTGTTTATACCATGTCCCATTTGAAGCCCCCTGTTGCACCCCTAGAATAGAAATTTCAAAAAAGTGACTCCATCTAAGAAAGTACACCCCTCAAGGTATTCAAAACTGGGTTTACAAACTTTGTTAACCCTTTAGGTGTTCCACAAGAGTTAATGGCAGATGGAGAAACAATTTTGAAATTTCTATTTTTTGGAAAATTTTCCAATATAATCAATTTTTTCCAGGAGTAAAACAAGGGTTAACTGCCAAACAACACTCAAAATGGGTTGCCCTGATTCTGTAGTTTGCAGAAACACCCCATATGTGGTCGTAAACTACTATTTGGCTAAACGGCAGGACATAGAAGAAGGGGAACGCCATATGGTTTTTGGAAGGCAGATTTTGCTGGACTGGTTTATTTACACCATGTACCCTTTCAAGCCCCCTGATGCACCCCTAGAGTAGAAACTCCATAAAAGTGACCCCATCTAGGAAACTACGGGATAAGGTGGTTGTTGTTTTGGGACTATTTTAGGGGTAAATTTGATTTTTGGTTGCTCTATATTACTCTTTTTGAGGCAATGTAACAAAAAAATTAAATTCTAAAATTGTTTCTACATTCGCTATTTAGTTTTGTGGAACACCTAAAGGGTTAACATAGTTTGTAAAGTAACTTTTGAATACCTTGAGGGGTGTAGTTTCTTAGATGGGGTCACTTTTTTGGAGTTTCTAGTCTAGGCTACATCAGGGGGGGCTTCTAATGGGACATGGTGTCAAAAAAAAAACTGTCCATCAAAATCTGCCTTCCAGAAACCATATGGAGTTCCCTTCGTTCTATGCCCTGCCGTGCGGCTATATAGCCATTTACGACCACATATGGGGTGTTTCTGCAAACTACAGAATCGGGGCAATAAATATTTAGTTTTGTTTGGCTGTTAACCGTTGCTTTATTACCGGCAAAATGGATTCAAATTGAAATTTTGCCCAAAAATAGGTGTTTTGGCACCGTTTTTATTTTATATTTTTAACACCGTTCATCCGAGGCGTTTGGTCAAAAGTAATTTTTATAGCGACGACTTTTACGCACGCGACGATGCCCAATATGTATGGCTCTCAGACTTTGGAGACACTAAGCAGGCATTCTAAAACTGCGGCCCTCCAGATGTTGTAAAACTACAATTCCCACCATGCCCTGCTGATGGCTGTAGGTTGTCTGGGCATGCTGGGAGTTATAGTTTTACAACATCTGGAGGGCCGCAGTTTGAGGATGCCTGCACTAAAACTAATATTTTTTGGGGAAAGAAAAATTGTTTCTGTGTCTCCAAAGTCTGAGAGACATAGTTTTTTATGTTCTCTAGTGGACTGTTGGGGATTATAAAAATTTAGTACTCCATGGAAGTGTGATACTCCCTGAAGCAATCGATAATGCAGAGGCCCGGATAATCGGGGCACGTGTCACACTGAGTGGTGGTGTCCTTCCGTATCCCCCTCTTGTGACACACTCTGCATCTTTTTTGGGTTCGTCCCTTCTTTCCAGTATGGGGGACCACACCTGGAAAGTGTTGGCCAGGGACGATCCGGGCGCCTCCAGTTCCCGAGGTACTCCGGCCTGCTCTTTCCCGGTCCGAAAAGATCAGGTCTTTGAGGACTGCCTCATAGAACTGGAGGAATGTCCCTGTGCTGCCAGCGCTTCGGGATAGTACAAAAGAGTTGTACATGGCAACCTGTACCAAGTAGACCGCAACTTTTTTGTACCATGCCCGGGTTTTGCGCATGGCATTATATGGCTTGAGGACTTGATCAGAGAGATCAACTCCTCCCATATACCGATTGTAGGCGACGATACAATCGGGCTTGAGGACCGTTGCCGCGGTACCTCGCACAGAGACGGGGGTGGTGCTGTTACCGTGGATTGTGGACAGCATAAGGACATCCCTCTTGTCCTTATACCTGACCAGCAACAGGCTTCCACTGGTAAGGGCACGGGTCTCACCCCTGGGGATGGGTACCTGGAGGGGGTGGGCAGGGAGGCCGCGTTGATTTTTCCGCACGGTCCCACAAGCGAACGTGGATCTGGCGGCAAGGGACCTGAACAAGGGAATGCTGGTATAAAAGTTGTCCACGTACAAGTGGTAACCCTTATCCAGCAGTGGGTACATAAGGTCCCACACGAGTTTCCCGGTAACACCCAGAGTGGGGGGACATTCTGGTGGTTGAATCCGGGAATCTCGCCCCTCGTACACACGAAATTTGTAAGTGTACCCTGAGGTACTCTCACAAATTTTGTATAGCTTCACGCCATACCTCGCCCGCTTTGTGGGAATGTATTGGCGGAAACTGAGTCTCCCCTTGAACGCAACGAGAGACTCATCAACCGCGACCTCCCTTCCAGGTACGTAGGCCTCCATGAATTTGGCCCCAAAGTGATTGATGACCGGCCGTATCTTGTACAGCCGGTCATAGGCAGGATCACTTCGGGGGGGACATGCTGCATTATCGGAATAATGCAGACATTTCCGGATGGCCTCAAACCGGGAGCGTGTCATGGCCGTACTGTACAGTGGGGTCTGGTAGAGTATGTCCCCACTCCAGTATTGCCTGACACTGGGTTTTTGCACTAGACCCATATGCAGCACGAGGCCCCAAAATGTCCTCATCTCGGCTGCACTGACCGGCGTCCAGCCACCGGGTCTAGCCAAAAATGAGCCCGGGTTTTGAGCGACGAACTGTTGGGCGTACAGATTCGTCTGCTCCACCATCAGATTCACCAGTGGGTTACTGAAAAAAAAACTAAAAAAGTCCATTTCAGTAAACCCCACTGTGGGAATCTGGATTCCTGGATTGCCAGCAAAATCCGGAATCTCGGGCTCAAAGTCCACTGGGGGACACCAGCTAAGTTCATCGGCAGGGGGCTCCGATGGGCTTATTTGGTGGGCCGGGAAACCAGTACGAACCCCAGGGCGGCTCGTACTAGGGTGGGCCACAGGATCCCTAGCATGTGGGGCCCCTGGCTCCGCCTGGCGGCGTCTCCGCTGCCTTGGTGGCTCATCGTCATCCGATGATGATGAGGAGGATGCGGATGACAAAAGGAACGTGGGGTCATCCTCATCCTCACTGGGGCTCTCGGAGTCGGAGGCAATCTGGGCGTATGCCTCCTCCACCGAGAACATCCGGCGGGCCATGGGTGTGTGTGTGTGCGTGTGTATGTGCGTGCGTGTAAACCTTTATTCTATGTGCGTGTGTGTGGGGGCACGGGTGTTCACGTACTAAAAAGTCCAGGCAAAAAAAATGGGCAAATGTTAGAAAAAAAAAAAAAAGTTCAAACTTGCTGATCAGCGGTTCAACGCTGATCAGCGGTCGGTGGGGTGGTGGGGCGGGCGATGCGCTAACAGTGGCCGGACGCTAAGAGTGCCGGACAGTCAGCGCACGCAGAAAAAAAAAAAAGTGGTGGTGGGGGAAGGGTCTGGTGGGGGGGGGGGGGGGGTTGGTGGGTGGATTGGGGGGGCTGGTGGGGGGGGGGGGCTGGTGGGTGGATTGGGGGGGCTGGTGGGGGGGGGGGGCTGGTGGGGGGGGATGCGGGGGGGCAAGTGGCAGGGGGGGTCTGGGGTCTGAAAGCTGAAACAAAAAAGTTTAGAATAAATGTGCTTTTTTTTTTTTTTCTAACTTTTCCCTTCTTTCCCTGCCTAACGGTGCCTCTCCCTCACTGACCCTAACCTACCTGGGTGGCGATGGGTGCAGGAGGGTGATGGATGGCAATTAGGGGGACACAGGAGCTGGTGCTGGACGATGCTGCACGGTCAGGGTGCTGGACAGGAAGAGGAGGGGAGAGAGGAGCGCAGGAAGTTTGAATCTCGCGCCTCTCTCCCCTGCACCAATCAGCACCCTGGACAGCGGCATTCAGCACCAGGGCCAGCACCGCCTCTCCAAATCCTCGGACTGCGATAGGTGGTGTATAATTACGCCACCGATCGCAGTCTTTTTCCGGTTCATCGGGTCACAGGACACCCGAATGGACCGGAAACGCAGAAAACCGCAGGTCTGAATTGACCTGCGGTTTTCTGCGATCGTCGATGCGGGGGGGTCAAATGACCCCCCCCTGCATTGTTACAGGATGCCGGCTGAATGATTTCAGCCGGCATCCCGTTCCGATTAACCCCCGCGGCGCCGGCATCGCTATTTAAAGCCATGACGTACCGGTACGTCATGTGTCCTTAAGGACTCGGGAAACATGCCGTACCGGTACGTCATGTGTCCTTAAGGGGTTAAAGACTCGCAGCATTTTTGCTTTTGTTTCCTGCGGTTAGATTTTTTAAGAATAGTTTTAGGAGTAGACTGGGTGTTGGATAGCTTCTTCCAATTGTAGACACTGTTCGTCTTATAATCTTGTAAGTCCCGCAAAAATGTATTATGTTTTACATCAGTGATCTCAGTTTCCAATTTTTCAATGGTCGCCTTTAATTTAGCATCACATATTTCCACTGAGGTTTTATCCACCATATTGTGAAGGACTTCACGTGTCTCTTTAAAACAGGCCTCACATCTCCCTGACGCGTTTCGGGCACACGCTTGTAGCACCCTTAGTCATAGAGTCACTAGATGACTACACCAGTTTTATGGTGGAAAGGAGGGAGAGGACACACCCAGTGGGTGTGATTGGCATAGAGGAATACTAGCCACTTCCAAAATAACCCCTTGACCACCATAGACAAATAGACTGTGTGTAAACAGGACCTTAAAACGACATTGCCAAATGAACACAAAATACAACAAAACATTTCCTTACATAAAATTTAAAACTTTGTGCACTGTCACAACAATATACATGACAATCTTCAAACATAGATTAATAATGTAAGATTAGATCTTGTTTTCTATTTAATCCATGCTTGAATATCCAAAAAGCCTCACGATTAAAAAGTTTTCTCTGTAAATCTCCACCCCTCTCATATAATCTTAATTTTTCAATACCCTGTACCATAATGTGACTCACATCCCCTCCATGATGGTGTAAGACATGCCACTTATACCACTTTCCAAACATCACTTTCTGTACGGCTGATGCCACCGCCTCCATCATGTCACTGCCACCATGATGCCACTGCTTTGCCCTTCCGACCATCATCTTCTGTAAGGCTGCTGCTGCCTCCATCATGCTCCTGCCTTTCTTCCATATACCTTATGGCTGCTGATGCCCCTTGCTGTTAATCCCCTACTGCCACCACCATTAACACAAAACATCTGCCACCACTATAACTTCTATCACTGCTACTTCTACTATTGCTACTACTACCCATAGACAGCCTCGGTTGTTCAATGCTATACTGCTCCTGCTGCTGCTACTATTGTGGGAGCATGCCACTATATCATACCTCCAAACCGTCCCGGATCTGACAGGACAATCCCGGATTTCAGTGGCTGATCCGCGGTCCAATAGGAAGCAGAGACAGATGTCTGTAATGATGAAACAAGAGCCATCCGTTGTCTCCCTGCTCCATCATTCCTCCCCCTGTCTGCTCTCCACACTGCAGGTCTGGGTAGGTGGCAGGGCCGGGCGGGGGCACAGTGTATTCTGCCACTGCTGGGGAATGAGGTGAGTATGTGGGGTTTATTTTTTTTGCTGCCTGTGATGGAGGCACAATCGGGGTCATATTACTGTGCGTGCCTCACATAGTGTCCCTCTTCTTTCTTTTCTAAAGTTGGGAGGTATGCTATATTCGTACGGTACCATTTACACATCCACACCGCACTGCTGCTGCTCCAATTAAAAGGGAGAATTTTTTTTACACCCATTCACAATGAGCCACTTTTTCTTCTGACAATCAATTGCGCCTGTCGTATGTACAGTTATTCCAACCCTGTCAAGGCATGATTTTTGGACCCTTGTTTTAACCCATAACACCGTGTGTGTTTATACATCATCTGCCCCTGATAAGGGACATTTTCTGGAAGCTTTGGAAAATGAAAAAGCATAACATATGTGCCAGCGAGGTGTGATGTTAAACACGCTGTATGTTAAAGCCTTCAAATGAAATTAAACCCTCCAGGGTCTTAAATCATCAGGGGTAAATCTAGGCATATCCTATAGTGCAGTGC
This sequence comes from Bufo bufo, assembly GCF_905171765.1. Taxonomy (NCBI): domain Eukaryota; kingdom Metazoa; phylum Chordata; class Amphibia; order Anura; family Bufonidae; genus Bufo; species Bufo bufo. The sequence goes on from NC_053393.1 coordinate 212,492,769, forward strand.
ACCTTATGGCATGAATTATGGTAAATGTGGGTTTATATTTAGTAACAAGGTTTCCTGGACTCATAAGGAATATTGGTAAAAAAACTGCCAACTGCAATGTTTGGTATAAAAATAAATATATATTATTTACAATATATACAGTAATTACAATATATACAAGAATTACAATATTTACAATAATAGATAAATCTTATTTACAATATATACAAGAATTACAAAAATAGATATAGCTTATTTACAATATATACAAGAATTCCAAAAAATATCTTATTTACAATAAATACAATAATTAAAAAAATAGATATATAATATTTACAATTTATACAAAAATTACAAAAATATATATTATTTACAATAAATACACTAATTATAAAAATAAATAAAACGTATTTACAATATATACAATAATTACAAAAATAGATAAAACTTATTTACAATATATACAATAATTACAAAAATAGATGAAACTTATTTACAATATATACATAAATATGGCGGTGGCGGCTGGAGGCAGTAGACGTGGGGCAGAATTTTTTCTTGTGGATTGTGGCGGCAGGAGGCAGTAGAAGTTCTGATCTTTATTTATTTGGCTTAATGGTGGCTGGAGGAAATGGTGGGCAGCTTTCGGTTTCTGGTGGTGGTGGTGGAGGAGATGTTGGAGGCTTTTTGAACTCTTGTACTATAAAACAAACATAGTTTATAAGACTAGCTTTCCATTTAATGAACATTAATTCTACTACACTGCCAGTCTGGGGTTGGGGCCCCATAAAATATTAAGAACTTGCATAAACAATAATCCTCTAAAATCTTGTTATAAATGGCAGATATACAGTACAGACCAAAAGTTTGGACACACCTTCTCATTCAAAGAGTTTTCTTTATTTTCATGACTATGAATGCATCAAAACTATGAATTAACACATGTGGCATTATATACATAACAAACAAGTGTGAAACAACTGAAAATATGTCATATTCTAGGTTCTTCAAAGTAGCCACCTTTTGCTTTGATTACTGCTTTGCACACTCTTGGCATTCTCTTGATGAGCTTCAAGAGGTTGTCACCTGAAATGGTCTTCCAACAGTCTTGAAGGAGTTCCCAGAGATGCTTAGTACTTGTTGGCCCTTTTGCCTTCACTCTGCGGTCCAGCTCACCCCAAACCATCTCGATTGGGTTCAGGTCCGGTGACTGTGGAGGCCAGGTCATCTGGCGCAGCACCCCATCACTCTCCTTCATGGTCAAATAGCCCTTACTTTCAAAGTTTTCCCAATTTTTCAGCTGACTGACTGACCTTCATTTCTTAAAGTAATGATGGCCACTTTTCTTTACTTAGCTGCTTTTTTCTTGCCATAATACAAATTCTAACAGTCTATTCAGTAGGACTATAAGCTGTGTATCCACCTGACTTCTCCTCAACGCAACTGATGGTCCCAACCTCATTTATAAGGCAAGAAATCCCACTTATCAAACCTGAGAGGGCACACCCATGAAGTGAAAACCATTTCAGGGGACTACCTCTTGAAGCTCATCAAGAGAATTCCAAGAGTGTGGAGATTTCTGGATCCATGTAAGGTACAGGGCTGGTTTTAACATTGTTAGAAAGAGATTGTTATGTACTGTATGATGTCTGTCATTTTTACAACAGTCATGGCATAATCCCATTAAGGGCTCATGCACACGAACGTATTTTCGTTCCGTTTCCGTTCCATTATTTTGCATTCCGTATACGGAAGGTACTTCGTATACATTCCGTTTCCATATTTCCGTTTGATGTCCTATTATTGTCCGCAAATCAAGTTTAGTGGCTCCATTCAAGTCAACGGTTCTGAAAAAATAACGAAATGCATATGGAATGCATCCATATGTCTTCTGTATCCGTTCCGTTTTTGTGGAACCATCTATTCGAAATTTTATGTCCAGCCCAATTTTTCTATGTAAATACTGTATACTGTATATTTTATGTTTCCGTTCCGAAAAAAAAAAAGGATCACAAACGGAAGCCAAACGGAAAAACGGAATGGAAGCTGAAACACTACGGAAAAACAAACAAACAACTGATCTGTGAAAAACGGACCACAGAACCATACGGTCGCGTGCATGAGCACTAAGGCTGCTTTCACATAGTGTTGGAAGCTCCGTTCAGGGATTCCGTATCAGAATTTGTCAAAAATGGCTGAGAGAAAAGACTTGTGCGCCCCGTGGTGCCCCGTGGTGCTCGAACACTGACCGTGGGGCAGCCGCAGCAGGTCACATTCCCTTTAATGGGTCCGCGATCCGCCCGTTCCACAAAAAGATAGGACATGTTCTATCTTTTTGCGGAACGGAAGTACGAGACAAAACCCTTCCATAGGGTTCCGTTCCGTGCTTCCGTTCCTCACCATTCCGCATTTCCGGATGTGCGGACCCATTAAAGTGAATGGGTCTGCATCTGTGATGCGGAATGCCCACGGAACAGCGCACGTGTATTGCGAATCTGCAAATGCGGTCTGCAATATGGCCACGGAGTGCACACGTTCGTGTGCAGGAAGCATAAAGGGAAGAATGTCAGCGGGGTCTGTTAGGCTCTGTTTCAGTTATGTGTCAAATCCAGCACTTTCATTATTTTCATTCTTCTGCGCCTATAACGGTCCAGAAGAACGGAAATACACAGTGTTGGTATCAAAGCTGCTTTAAAGAATAAAATAAAAAATATTTTATCTACTGAAAGAGACAAATTGGAATGTCCCCAGGGGAAGTAACTAAGTAACTCCACTAGGCAGACTGACTTCATGTGATTATACAGCCATCACCAACTGTATATATATATATATATTATATATATACTGTATATACTCCACAACACTGAAATTGCTAAACTAAGGGAAAGTCATGCAATCATGGAAATCATAGGATCAATAGACATGTTAATGATATGTAAATAATAAAAATGGAAACAAAATAATTAAAACATCTTGATTTTTTCAATATTGAGTATTAGCGTGACGCCAATATGTGCGCACTTACACTCCTTGGCATGCAATTAACAAGATTATTAGTGCTTGTCTAAAGAATGTTCTGCAGTGCACACAAGATCCACCGTTGATAGCTCAGTTAGGATTTGTTGACCACATTTGCTCAATAGGAGACAAGTCCAGAGATGCTATAAGCCATGGTAGCATGTTTAGGCCATGCAGGCTACTTACAGTAGCTTAAAGGGGTTGTCTCATTTCAGCAAGTGGCATTTATCACCCTACAATCCAGGAATGATCGTGCTTGCACACTTTAGGAAAAAGTGCCAGCCTCTTTGGTGGTCAGGACCATAGGAGCACACATAGGCTGGTGCTTTTTTCTATAGTGAGCAAGCATGACCACTGCTGCTGAATCGCAGGGTGGCCGTAACCATGGAAACAAGTAATTTATAATGTGATAGAAAAATGAATCTAACCAGCAAAGGAAGCAATATAGATAATAACAATACATTAGACAATGCCTTGTATTAACTTTCTCTACATAATAAGGCTACGTCTACACGACAACATTTGTCGCACGTCATTTTCGCGCGACAGATAGGGCACAACTACACTGCAACATTTGTAGCGCAACATTTTGTTGCACTAATGTCGCGCGACAATTTTTATAATGGCAGTCTATGGTGTCACACTGCAACATGCGACTGCGACGCAACAGTCGCAGAAAATCCATTCGAGATGGATTTTTCTGCGACTTTTGCGTCGCAGCATGTTGCATGTTGCAGTGCGACACCATAGACTGCCATTATAAAAATTGTTGAGCGACATCAGTGCAACAAAATGTTGCGCTACAAATGTTGCAGTGTAGTTGTGCCCGATCTGTAGCGCAACTTATTGTTGCGCGGCAAATGTCGTCGAGTAGACGTAGCCTTGGTGCTATTTACTGAAGAGAGACAACCCCTTTAAGTAACATGCTTCCTGGCTTCTTGGACACTTTGGAGAAATGGCCCTACCACTGGTTCCACAACCAAATCAATGTAACACCAAGTGGTTAGTGTACTGGAAATGAAGACCACTGGGGGTCTGGCTACTTTACATTATGTCACCCCGCACCATAATCTTGGAAGTCGGAGCAGTCTGACAACCTCTTGTTAAGGCCTTTTCATGACTTTGCCCACGTGGTCCCCAAAGCAATCTCTGGCTATCATTGTGTCTGAGACAAAAGAAAGACTCATCACTGAAGAGAATAGACCACCATTCCATCCTCCATTGCCGTCTTGTTGTGCACCAAGATAGCTTTTGAGATTGCTGGTATGAGATCCATGTAACACCTGCAGTGTTGGTCGTCTAGCTCATAGCCCAATGTGGTGCATATATCTTCTTTTGGCTTGTGTAGACACTGTTTGCTTTCCCTAGTCTTGTGATGTGATGTTTTATTTCCAGCATTGAATGGATCACTACACATCATTCTTCTAATCAGATGTGTTAGGAGTTATACATGTTAACATGTATACTGCCACCTGTAGGCTATATAGATATGACAGTTTATAACCTTTGTTATATTGTTTGTGTCTGAATAAAGTTGGTTGAATTACCTCACATCGCCTCAGGAAACATGGTGTCAGAAGTGGAGAGGGCTTTGGTGTTTTAGAAACCACTAAAGTCCTAATATCAGAACAAAAGATCAACAAGAATTGTTTCTCTGGTAATTTATTAATAAGAGACACACCGTGTTACAGAAAATGGCTGCAAACAACTTCCCTGTGCCGTCTCCCATGGACTGTAAAGGGGACCTGGCAGTTAACTGGACATATTTCAAATGCCAGTGGGAAGATTATGAGGTGGCAACTAAACTTGATAAGAAAGACTCCAAGATAAGGATAGCGACACTGCGCTCAGTGATGGGGAGAGACTGTCTGCGTATTTATCAGCACCTCTCCCTCTCTGATGCCGACAAGCAGGACATAGAGAAAACTCTGGATGCATTACAGAGCCATTTTATGCCTTCACGTAACATCATTTATGAGAGGTACATATTCAATACCACAAACCAAGGCCCATTGGAAACTATAGATCAGTATGTGACTAGACTGAGGCAGCTTGCCGCTACATGTGAGTTTGGAGTATTACATGATGAACTTATCAGAGACAGAATAGTTCTGGGATCAAAAGACATTAATGCTAGAAAGAGAATGCTCAGAGTACCAGACCTGAACCTACAGAGAGCCATTGATATGTGTAGAAGCCATGAACTTACAGAAATGCAAATACAAGCAATGCAAGAAAGCAAAAGTGAAACTGAAGCTGTACATTATACTGCTAGAACATATAAAAAGCCCATGAAAGAAAGCAAAGTAAAAACAATCAGATGTAGATACTGTGGAAACAACCACCCCTGGGGGAGAGACCACTGTCCTGCATATGGAGAAACCTGCAGTAAATGCAAAAAGCAAAACCATTTTTCTAGAGTATGCAGGCAGAAAGCAAATGCCAGAATACATATGGCTGCACAGATCAAGAGCAGCAGCTCAGAAGAATCAGTATTCACTATTATTCATCAAATAGGAGCAGTAAGCAGTCCAGGATCACAGTGGTTTGTACCACTAGAACTCAGCATTGACAGAGAAGCAGGGGAAAGGTTACACTGTCAGTTAGACTGTGGGGCCACCTGCAACCTTATGACATACAAAGACTATTGCAAAATTGTTAAAGAAGGAAAGCCAACATTACAGAAGAGTAATGTCAAATTAAAATGGTACAATGATACCTATATGATACCTATGGGCCAATGTAATCTAAATTGTACATATAAAGATAAAACATATACACTGCAATTCCAAGTTGTCCAAGGTAAGCACAAACCACTTCTCTCAGCAGAAACATGTCAGAAAATGGGCCTCCTTACACTGAATGTAGAACATAATGTATTATTACATGATGACCAGCAAACAACTACAACTTCACCCTTTTCTTATGAAATGATCACAACTGAATATAGAGACATTTTCAAAGGACTAGGGTGTCTACCTGGAGAGTGTCACCTAGAAATAGATGAAGCAATACCTCCTGTTCAACACCAACCACGTAGAGTGCCGGCTCCACTTAAAGCAGACTTAAAGACGAAAATAGAGAGATTAGAGACACTGGGAGTGATAAAAAAGGTCATAGAACCTACGACATGGATAAGTAGTATGGTTGCTGTTAAGAAACCAGGCAAGCTGCGAATATGCATTGATCCCAAAGACTTAAATAAAGCACTAAAACGCTCACATTATCCAATGTCCACTATAGAGGAAATCCTACCAAGTTTAACAAATGCTAAAGTATTTTCTGTCTTAGATGCTAAGGATGGCTTCTGGCAAGTAAAACTGGACACTAAAAGCAGTTATCTCACTACATTCTGGACTCCCTTTGGGCGTTACCGATGGCTACGCATGCCTTTTGGGATTGCTACTGCACCAGAAGAATATCAACGTAGACAACATGAAGCAGTAGAAGACCTGCCCGGAGTGGAAGTTATTGCAGATGATATATTGGTGTATGGCTGTGGTGACACTACAGAGGAGGCCACAAAGGATCATGACAAGAATTTGATTGGACTCTTAGAGAGAGCACGAAAGCTGAACCTAAAATTCAATAAAAAGAAGCTGAGATTGAGGCTATCTTCGGTACCATACATGGGACATTTACTCACAGCAGAAGGCCTGCGTCCTGATCCAGAAAAAGTCAGAGCAATTTTAGAGGTACCAAAGCCTGACAATGTACAAGCAGTTCAGAGACTGCTAGGGTTTGTAAACTACCTTTCAAAATTCTTACCACATCTTTCGGATGTATGTGAACCACTACGCAGACTGACAGACAAAGACAGCTTGTGGGCCTGGCAATCCAGCCATGATGAAGCCCTCAAGCAAATAAAAGATATTGTTACTAAACATCCAGTTTTGAGATACTACAATGTCAATGAAGAAGTAACAGTCCAATGTGATGCCAGTGAAAAAGGTCTTGGAGCAACACTTTTGCAAGGAGGTCAGCCAGTGACGTTTGCATCATGTACACTGTCTTCAACAGAACAAAGATATGCCCAGATTGAAAAGGAATGTCTTGCCATTGTATATGCATGCCAGAAGTTTAATCAGTACTTACATGGAAAAAATATTATTAACTTTGAGACTGATCATAAGCCTCTAGAGAGCATTTTTAAAAAACCTCTCCTAGTAGCACCAAAACGTCTACAGCGCATGATGCTACAGTTGCAAAAATACAACCTTAATGTGGTTTACAAAAAAGAATCAGAACAATGGACAAGGACACCCCAGATTATGAGATTTTCTTGATGCAATCAGAGGATGCCTTTTCTAAGGAACTGGAAGAGATAAACTTTGCAGAATATCTAAGAGTGTCTGATTTGCGCCTACAACAAATTCAGAAGTTCACAGAACAAGATGAAGTCTTGCAAGCATTAAAAACTACTGTTCTTACAGGATGGCCAAACCAAAAAGAAAAAATACAGATTTGTATCAGGGACTACTGGGGCTTTAGAGATGAGATAAGCATACAAAATGGAATTCTGTATAAAGGACACAGAGTCATCATACCAAAAAACATGCGCCCAGAAATGATAGCGAGGACTCATTCTAGCCACTTAGGAATAGAAGCATGCCTTCGCAAGGCCAAGGATGTCATCTTCTGGCCACACAGGGGCCCAGAGATTATAGAGGCAATAAAGAACTGTAATACTTGCAATGAGTATATGCGTAAACAAACAAAAGAACCTCTGATTAGAGTTGAGCGAACACCTGGATGTTCGGGTTCGAGAAGTTCGGCCGAACTTCCCGGAAATGTTCGGGTTCGGGATCCGAACCCGACCCGAACTTCGTCCCGAACCCCATTGAAGTCAATGGGGACCCGAACTTTTCGGCACTAAAAAGGCTGTAAAACAGCCCAGGAAAGAGCTAGAGGGCTGCAAAAGGCAGCAACATGTGGGTAAATCCCCTGCAAACAAATGTGGATAGGGAAATGAATTAAAATAAAAAAAAAAAAAAAAAAAATTAACCAATATCAATTGGACAGAGGTCCCATAGCAGAGAATCTGGCTTCATGTCAGCAGAGAATCAGTCTCTTCATGCCATAGCAGAGAATCTGGCTTCATGTCAGCAGAGAATCAGTCTTCATGTCATAGTAGAGAATCAGGCTTCACGTCACCCACCACTGGAACAGGCCACTGTCACATATTTAGGCCCAGGCACCCAGGCAGAGGAGAGAGGTCCCGTAACAGAGAATCTGGCTTCATGTCAGCAGAGAATCAGTCTTCATGTCATAGCAGAGAATCAGGCTTCACGTCACCCACCACTGGAACAGGCCACTGTCACATATTCAGGTCCAGGCACCCAGACAGAGGAGAGAGGTCCCGTAACAGAGAATCTGGCTTCATGTCAGCAGAGAATCAGTCTTCATGTCATAGCAGAGAATCATGCTTCACGTCACCCACCACTGGAACAGGCCACTGTCACATATTTAGGCCCAGGCACCCAGGCAGAGGAGAGAGGTCCCGTAACAGAGAATCTGGCTTCATGTCAGCAGAGAATCAGTCTTCATGTCATAGCAAAGAATCAGGCTTCACGTCACCCACCACTGGAACAGGCCACTGTCACATATTTAGGCCCCGTCACCCAGACAGAGGAGAGAGGTCCCGTAACAGAGAATCTGGCTTCATGTCAGCAGAGAATCAGTCTTCATGTCATAGCAGAGAATCAGGCTTCACGTCACCCACCACTGGAACAGGCCACTGTCACATATTTAGGTCCAGGCGCCCAGACAGAGGAGAGAGGTCCCGTAACAGAGAATCTGGCTTCATGTCAGCAGAGAATCAGTCTTCATGTCATAGCAGAGAATAAGGCTTCACGTCACCCACCACTGGAACAGGCCACTGTCACATATTTAGGCCCAGGCACCCAGACAGAGGAGAGAGGTCCCGTAACAGAGAATCTGGCTTCATGTCAGCAGAGAATCAGTCTTCATGTCATAGCAGAGAATAAGGCTTCACGTCACCCACCACTGGAACAGGCCACTGTCACATATTTAGGCCCAGGCACCCAGACAGATGAGAGAGGTCCCGTAACAGAGAATCTGGCTTCATGTCAGCAGATAATCAGTCTTCATGTCATAGCAGAGAATCAGGCTTCACGTCACCCACCACTGGAACAGACCACTGTAACATATTTAGGCCCCGGCACCCAGACAGAGGAAAGAGGTCCCGTAACAGAGAATCTGGCTTCATGTCAGCAGAGAATCAGTCTTCATGTCATAGCAGAGAATCAGGCTTCACGTCACCCACCACTGGAACAGGCCACTGTCACATATTTAGGCCCAGGCACCCAGACAGAGGAGAGAGGTCCCGTAACAGAGAATCTGGCTTCATGTCAGCAGAGAATCAGTCTTCATGTCATAGCAGAAAATCAGGCTTCACGTCACCCACCACTGGAACAGGCCACTGTCACATATTTAGGCCCAGGCACCCAGGCAGAGGAGAGAGGTCCCGTAACAGAGAATCTGGCTTCATGTCAGCAGAGAATCAGTCTTCATGTCATAGCAGAGAATCAGGCTTCACGTCACCCACCACTGGAATAGGCCACTGTCACATATTTAGGCCCAGGCACCCAGACAGATGAGAGAGGTCCCGTAACAGAGAATCTGGCTTCTTGTCAGCAGAGAATCAGTCTTTATGTCATAGCAGAGAATCAGGCTTCACGTCACCCACCACTGGAACAGGCCACTGTCACATATTTAGGCCCCGGCACCCAGACAGAGGAGAGAGGTCCCGTAACAGAGAATCTGGCTTCATGTCAGCAGAGAATCAGTCTTCACGTCATAGCAGAGAATCAGGCTTCACGTCACCCACCACTGGAACAGGCCACTGTCAAATATATTTAGGCCCAGGCGCCCAGGCAGAGGAGAGAGGTCCCGTAACAGAGAATCTGGCTTCATGTCAGCAGAGAATCAGTCTTCATGTTATAGCAGAGAATCAGGCTTCACGTCACCCACCACTGGAACAGGCCACTGCCACATATTTAGGCCCAGGCACCCAGACAGAGGAGAGAGGTCCCGTAACAGAGAATCTGGCTTCATGTCAGCAGAGAATCAGTCTTCATGTCATAGCAGAGAATCAGGCTTCACGTCACCCACCACTGGAACAGGCCACTGTCACATATTTAGGCCCAGGCACCCAGGCAGAGGAGAGAGGTCCCGTAACAGAGAATCTGGCTTCATGTCAGCAGAGAATCAGTCTTCATGTCATAGCAGAGAATCAGGCTTCACGTCACCCACCACTGGAACAGGCCACTGTCACATATTTAGGCCCCGGCACCAAGACAGAGGAGAGGTTCATTCAACTTTGGGTTGCCCTGCAATATAATGGTAAAATGAAAATAAAAATAGGATTGAATGAGGAAGTGCCCTGGAGTACAATAATATATTGTTAAGGGGAGGTAGTTAATGTCTAATCTGCACAAGGGATGGACAGGTCCTGTGGGATCCATGCCTGGTTCATTTTTATGAACGTCAGCTTGTCCACATTGCTGCGTTTGTCTGTAATGACGCCCCCTGCCGTGCTGAATACACGTTCAGACAAAACGCTGGCCGCCGGGCAGGCCAGCACCTCCAAGGCATAAAAGGCTTGCTCTGGCCACGTGGACAATTTGGAGACCCAGAAGTTGAATGGGGCCGAACCATCAGTCAGTACATGGAGGGGTGTGCACAGGTACTGTTCCACCATGTTATTGAAATGTTGCCTCCTGCTAACACGTTCCGTATCAGGTGGTGGTGCAGTTAGCTGTGGCGTGGTGACAAAACTTTTCCACATCTCTGCCATGCTAACCCTGCCCTCAGAGGAGCTGGCCGTGACACAGCTGCGTTGGCGACCTCTTGCTCCTCCTCTGCCTTCGCCTTGGGCTTCCACTGGTTCCCCTGTGACATTTGGGAATGCTCTCAGTAGCGCGTCTACCAACGTGCGCTTGTACTCGCGCATCTTCCTATCACGCTCCAGTGTAGGAAGTAAGGTGGGCACATTGTCTTTGTACCGGGGATCCAGCAGGGTGGCTGCCCAGAGGTAAGGACAAGCTGTCCTCTGTGGGAGGCGTATCGTCATTGTCCTGTGTTTCCTTCCAGGCACGCACCAGTGATGGGCCCGAGCTGCGTTGGGTGCCAGCCCGCTGTGAACCTGCTTCATCCTCATCCTCCTCCACCTCCACCTCCTCCTCATCCTCGTCCTCCAGTAGTGGGCCCTGTCTGGCCACATTTGTACCTGGACTCTGCTGTTGCAAAAAACCTCCCTCTGAGTCACTTCGAAGAGACTGGCCTGAAAGTGCTAAAAATGACCCCTCTTCCTCCTCTTCCTCCTGGGCCACCTCCTCTTCCATCATCGCCCTAAGTGTTTTCTCAAGGATACATAGAAGTGGTATTGTAACGCTGATAACGGCGTCATCGCCACTGTCCATGTTGGTGGAGTACTCGAAACAGCGCAACAGGGCACACAGGTCTCGCATGGAGGCCCAGTCATTGGTGGTGAAGTGGGGCTGATCCGCAGTGCGACTGACCCGTGCGTGCTGCAGCTGAAACTCCACTATGGCCTGCTGCTGCTCGCACAGTCTGTCCAGCATGTGCAAGCTGGAGTTCCACCTGGTGGGCACGTCGCATATGAGGCGGTGAGCGGGAAGGCCGAAGTTACGCTGTAGCGCAGACAGGCGAGCAGCGGCAGGGTGTGAACGCCGGAAGCACGAACAGACGGCCCGCACTTTATGCAGCAGCTCTGACATGTCGGGGTAGTTGTGAATGAACTTCTGCACCACCAAATTCAGCACATGCGCCAGGCAAGGGATGTGCGTCAAACCGGCTAGTCCCAGAGCTGCAACGAGATTTCGCCCATTATCGCACACCACCAGGCCAGGCTTGAGGCTCACCGGCAGCAACCACTCGTCGGTCTGTTGTTCTATACCCCGCCACAACTCCTGTGTGGTGTGGGGCCTGTCCCCCAAACATATGAGTTTCAGAACGGCCTGCTGACGTTTACCCCGGGCTGTGCTGAAGTTGGTGGTGAAGGTGTGTGGCTGACTGGATGAGCAGGTGGAAGAAGAGGAGGAGGAAGCTGAGTAGGAGGAGGAGGAGACAGGAGGCAAAGAATGTTGCCCTGCGATCCTTGGCGGCGGAAGGACGTGCGCCAAACAACTCTATGCCTGGGGCCCAGCCGCCACTACATTTACCCAGGGTGCAGTTAGGGAGATATAGCGTCCCTGGCCGTGCTTACTGGTCCACGTATCTGTGGTTAGGTGGACCTTGCCACAGATGGCGTTGCGCAGTGCACACTTGATTTTATCGGATACTTGGTTGTGCAGGGAAGGCACGGCTCTCTTGGAGAAGTAGTGCCGGCTGGGAACAACATACTGTGGGACAGCAAGCGACATGAGCTGTTTGAAGCTGTCTGTGTCCACCAGCCTAAATGACAGCATTTCATAGGCCAGTAGTTTAGAAATGCTGGCATTGAGGGCCAGGGATCGAGGGTGGCTAGGTGGGAATTTACGCTTTCTCTCAAATGTTTGTGAGATGGAGAGCTGAACGCTGCCGTGTGACATGGTTGAGATGCTTGGTGACGCAGGTGGTGGTGTTGGTGGTACATCTTATGTTTGCTGGGCGGCAAGTGCCAACGTCCCTCCAGAGGCGGAGGAAGAGGCCGAGGCGGCGGCAGCAGCAGAAGAGGCCGAGGCGGCAGCAGCAAAAGAGGTAGCAGGGGAAGCCTGAGTGACTTCCTTGTTTTTAAGGTGTTTACTCCACTGCAGTTCATGCTTTGCATGCAGGTGCCTGGTCATGTAGGTTGTGCTAAGGTTCAGAACGTTAATGCCTCGCTTCAGGCTCTGATGGCACAGCGTGCAAACCACTCGGGTCTTGTCGTCAACACATTGTTTGAAGAAGTGCCATGCCAGGGAACTCCTTGAAGCTGCCTTTGGGGTGCTCGGTCCCAGATGGCGGCGGTCAGTAGCAGGCGGAGTCTCTTGGCGGCGGGTGTTCTGATTTTGCCCACTGCTCCCTCTTTTGCTACGCTGTTGGCTCGGTCTCACCACTGCCTCTTCCTCTGAACTGTGAAAGTCAGTGGCACGAACTTCATTCCATGTGGGGTCTAGGACCTCATCGTCCCCTGCATCGTCTTCCACCCAGTCTTGATCCCTGACCTCCTGTTCAGTCTGCACACTGCAGAAAGACGCAGCAGTTGGCACCTGTGTTTCGTCATCATCAGAGACGTGCTGAGGTGGTATTCCCATGTCCTCATCATCAGGAAACATAAGTGGTTGTGCGTTAGTGCATTCTATCTCTTCCACCCCTGGGGAAGGGCTAGGTGGATGCCCTTGGGAAACCCTGCCAGCAGAGTCTTCAAACAGCATAAGAGACTGCTGCATAACTTGAGGCTCAGACAGTTTCCCTGATATGCATGGGGGTGATGTGACAGACTGATGGGCTTGATTTTCATGCGCCATCTGTGCGCTTTCTGCAGAAGACTGGGTGGGAGATAATGTGAACGTGTCGGCCACCCAATTGACTAATGCCTGTACCTGCTCAGGCCTTACCATCCTTAGAACGGCATTGGGCCCCACCAAATATCCCTGTAAATTCTGGCGGCTACTGGGACCTGAGGTAGTTGGTACACTAGGACGTGTGGCTGTGGCAGAACGGCCACGTCCTCTCCCAGCACCAGAGGGTCCACTAACACCACCACGACCATGTCCACGTCCGCGTCCCTCACTAGATGTTTTCCTCATTGTTACCGTTCACCACAATAAGAAAAATATTATTCGGGCCAATGTATTGAATTAAAATTCAGGCCTTTTTTTACAGACACCGAACCCTATCTGGCTATCTATTTAGGTACTGTATTACACTAATACAGGCACACCAGTAATGACAGATTTAGCTGAATATAAATGTGAGGCCTATTTTTTAGGCGCTGGGTGACAGGTATACGTTTAATCACAGAATTAGACTTGGATCTGCACTGTAGCGTGTGTGTTAAGTTTTTGAGAATGACCCTATCAGCACCTTGAATCTAATATACCCTTTTAGGGATAGATTTCAAGTAGGCCTGATACAGCAGAAACCACTAATTTTGAGAATTGCAGAATTTGGGAATTGTTTTGCAACCCAGAACAAAAACTGCGCTTTGACGGTCACAAACAATAACTTGACCAGCTAAAACAGTACAGATTTGGATGAATAAAAATGTGAGGCCTATTTTTTAGGCGCTGGGTGACAGGTATACGTTTAATCACAGAATTAGACTTGGATCTGCACTGTAGCGTGTGTGTTACGTTTTTGAAAATGACCCTATCAGCACTTTGAATCTAATATACCCTTTTAGGGATAGATTTAAAGTAGGCCTGATACAGCAGAAACCACAAATTTTGAGAATTGCAAATTTGGGAATTGTTTTTCAACCCAGAACAAAAACTGTGCTTTGACGGTCACAAAAAATAACTTGACCAGCTAAGGCTACTTTCACACTTGCGTTGTTCTTTTCCGGCATAGAGTTCCGTCACAGGGGCTCTATACCTGAAAAGAACTGATCAGGTATGTCCCCATGCATTCTGAATGGAGAGTAATCCGTTCAGTTTGCATCAGGATGTCTTCAGTTCAGTCGTTTTGACTGATCAGGCAAAAGAGAAAACCGTAGCATACTACGGTTTTATCTCCGACTAAAAAAACTGAAGACTTGCCTGAACGCCGGATCAGGCATTTTTTCCCATAGGAATGTATTAGTGCCGGATCCGGCATTCAGAATACCGGAATGCCGGATCCGTCCTTCCGGTATGCGCATGCGCAGACTGAAAAAAAGGTGAAAAATTAAATGCCGGATCCGTTTTTGCCGGATGACACCGGAAAGACGGATCCAGCATTTCAATGCATTTTTTCGACTGATCAGGCATTTTTAAGACTGATCAGGATCCTGATCAGTGTTACTAATGCCATCAGTTAGCATACATTTTGCCTGATCCGGCAGGCAGTTCCGGCGACGGAACTGCTTGCCGGATCTCTCTGCCGCAAGTGTGAAAGTAGCCTAAAACAGTACAGATTTGGATGAATATAAATGTGAGGCCTATTTTTTAGGCGCTGGGTGACAGGCTCAACTTGCCCCTGATGTAGTATATGTCCAAAAAATAACCACACTATTGATGGTTAAATGCACTTGATGAAAGCTCGACCCTGATGTAGGATATAGCAAAAAATAACCACACTATTGATGGTTAAATGCACTTGGGTGACACAAGCTCAGCTTGCCCCTGATGTAGTATATGGCCAAAAAATAACCACACTATTGATGGTTAAATGCACTTGATGAAAGCTTGACCCTGATGTAGGATATAGCAAAAAATAACCACACTTTTGATGGCTAAATGTACTTGGTGGTAGCTTGTGCTGGCGCACCACAAGCCACAAAATGGCCGCCGATCACCCCAGAAAAAAGTGACTGAAAAACGCTCTGGGCAGCCTAAAAACAGTGAGCAATTGAATATCAGCACTTCAATGATCCACAGCTGTAGATCGATCACTGAATGAAGTCTTTTGGAGGAGTTAATCTGCCTAATCTCGCCCTAACGTCGCAGCTGCAACCTCTCCCTACGCTTGTATCAGCAGAGTGACGTGCAGCGCTACGTGACCCAAGCTTATATAGAGGCTGGGTCACATGCTGCACTGGTCAATCACAGCCATGGCTGTGATGGCCTCTTGCTTTGCAGCCTTTCAAAAAGTGCCAAGAAAGTGCCGAACACCGAACCCGAACCCTGACTTTTACGAAAATGTTCGGGTTCGGGTTCGGGTACGTGTTACGGACACCCCAAAATTCGGTACGAACCCGAACTATACAGTTCGGGTTCGCTCATCCCTACCTCTGATGACTCACAAATTGCCCACTCTACCCTGGAGCAAACTAGGCATGGACTTATTTTCCTTAACAGGACAAGATTACTTAATAATTGTTGATTATTATTCAGATTTCTGGGAAATTGATTTAGTTTCTGATACCACCTCTAAAACAATTATAGATTGTTGCAAAGCACATTTTAGCAGACATGGAATCCCTGATTCTGTAATTACAGATAACGGACCACAGTTTGTCAGCTCAGAGTTTGCACGATTTTGTAGAGAGTGGGAATTTGAACATCTTACATCATCCCCATATCACAGTCAGTCCAACGGTAAAGCTGAAGCTACTGTAAAAATAGCAAAAACACTCATAAAGAAAGCTAAACGAGGTGACAAGGATATCTGAAAAGCGGTTCTTGACTGGAGAAATACCCCATCAGAAGGCACCAGCAGTAGTCCTGTACAACGGCTAATGTCAAGAAGGACCAGGAGTTTACTTCCGACTGCTCAGAAACTGCTGTTTCCAAAGGTTATAAAAGGAGTGGTCGAGAACCTAACTGAAAGACGCAAAAAAGCAAAGGCATATTATGATAAAGGAGCCAAGGAACTTCCTGAACTAAGCATTGGTCAGCCAGTGCGAATACAACCATCGCCGTCGTCAACAGATGAAATTTGGTGACAAGGAATTTGTTTGGAGAAAGTTGCTCCACGATCTTATAAAGTGGAAGCAAATGGACAGTTGTACAGAAGGAATAGGAAGTTTCTGAGGACTGCAGATGACAAATCTGACATTGAAATAAGTGAAGTGATTACACCAGGTACATCTCCAGATGAGACAACTCCCAAAGAAACAGGGATGTATGATCATATGCAACAATGTGAAGCTCCTGCCACACCAAGACGTACTAGAACTAGGGTTGCTAGATACATTATAAAAAACATTGTCACCTTTGGAATGTATTGTGGTATCCAATCATCTTATGTTATACAAACCGGATTCCAAAAAAGTTGGGACACTATACAAATCGTGAATAAAAACTGAATGCAATGATGTGGAGGTGCCAACTTCTAATATTTTATTCAGAATAGAACATAAATCACGGAACAAAAGTTTAAACTGACAAAAAATGTACCATTTTAAGGGAAAAATATGTTGAATCAGAATTTCATGGTGTCAACAAATCCCCAAAAAGTTGGGACAAGGCCATTTTCACCACTGTGTGGCATCTCCCCTTCTTCTTACAACACTCAACAGACGTCTGGGGACCGAGGAGACCAGTTCCTCAAGTTTAGAAATAGGAATGCTCTCCCATTCTTGTCTAATACAGGCCTCTAACTGTTCAATCGTCTTGGGCCTTCTTTGTTGCACCTTCTTCTTGATGATGCGCCAAATGTTCTCTATAGGTGAAAGATCTGGACTGCAGACTGGCCATTTCAGTACCCGGATCCTTCTCCTACGCAGCCATGATGTTGTGATTGATGCAGAATGTGGTCTGGCATTATCTTGTTGAAAAATGCAGGGTCTTCCCTGAAAGAGATGACGTCTGGATGGGAGCATATGTTGTTCTAGAACCTGAATATATTTTTTTGCATTGATGGTGCCTTTCCAGACATGCAAGCTGCCCATGCCACACGCACTCATGCAACCCTATACCATCAGAGATGCAGGCTTCTGAACTGAGCGTTGATAACAACTTGGGTTGTTCTTGTCCTCTTTGGTCCGGATGACATGGCGTCCGAGATTTCCAAAAAGAACTTCGAATCGTGACTCGTCTGACCACAGAACAGTCTTCCATTTTGCCACACTCCATTTTAAATGATCCCTGGCCCAGTGAAAATGCCTGAGCTTGTGGATCTTGCTTAGAAATGGCTTCTTCTTTGCACTGTAGAGTTTCAGCTTGCAACGGCGGATGGCACGGTGGATTGTGTTCACTGACAATGGTTTCTGGAAGTATTCCTGAGCCCATTCTGTGATTTCCTTTACAGTAGCATTCCTGTTTGTGGTGCAGTGTCGTTTAAGGGCCAGGAGATCACGGGTATCCAGTATGGTTTTACGGCCTTGACCCTTACGCACAGAGATTGTTCCAGATTCTCTGAATCTTCGGATGATGTTATGCACAGTTGATGATGATAGATGCAAAGTCTTTGCAATTTTTCGCTGGGTAACACCTTTCTGATATTGCTCCACTATCTTTCTGCGCAACATTGTGGGAATTGGTGATCCTCTACCCATCTTGGCTTCTGGGAGACACTGCCCCTCT
Source organism: Bufo bufo (assembly GCF_905171765.1). Taxonomy (NCBI): domain Eukaryota; kingdom Metazoa; phylum Chordata; class Amphibia; order Anura; family Bufonidae; genus Bufo; species Bufo bufo. The sequence goes on from NC_053393.1 coordinate 212,510,879, forward strand.
GAGAAGCTCTTTTTATACCCAATCATGTTGCCAATTGACCTAATTAGTGTTAATTGGTCTTCCAGATCTTCGTTATGCTCAAGTTTACTTTTTCCAGCCTCTTATTGCTACTTGTCCCAACTTTTTGGGGATTTGTTGACACCGTGAAATTTTGAATCAACATATTTTTCCTTTAAAATGATACATTTACTCGGATTAAACGTTTGATCTGTCATCTACGTTCTATTACAAATAAAATATTGACATTTGCCATCTCCACATCATTGCATTCAGTTTTTATTCACAATTTGTTTATTGTCTCAACTTTTTTGGAATCCGGTTGGTTCAATTTATTCTCCCGCAGAATGAGCAAGAACTGACGTAGGTGGTCCCTATGAGTTTTGAAATCAGGAGAAAAAATCAAAATGTCATCTAGATACACCAGTACAAATTTCCCCATTAAATGATAAAAAATGCTGTTCACAAAATGTTGGAAGACGGCTGGAGCATTCATCAAACCAAAGAGCATAACCAAATTCTCGAAATGGCCCTCAGGGGTATTGAAGGCCGTCTTCCATTCGTCCCCTTCCCTGACCCTGACTAGGTTGTATGCCCCTCTTAAATCCAACTTAGAAAAAACTTTAGCCCCAACAATCTGGTTAAACAGGTCCGGGATCAGAGGAAGCGGATAAGGGTCACGAATTGAGATACAGTGCAGCTCCCTGAAATCCAGGCATGGTCTTAAAGAACCATCTTTTTTCTTAACAAAAAAAACCCCAGCGGCAACAGGTGACTTCGAGGGTCGGATGTGTCCCTTTCTCAGGCTCTCGGAGATATAAGTACGCATAGCGACCCTTTCAGGTTGGGAGAGATTGTATAAACGTGATTTTGGCAGCTTGGCGCCTGGGATGAGATTAATAGGGCAATCGTACTCCCGGTGAGTGGGCAGCTCCTGGACTCCACTCTATGAAAACACATCCGAAAATTCAGAGAGAAAAGATGGTATAATCTTGGTAGAAACCTCTGAAAGAGACGCCGTGAGGCAATTCTCTCTGCAAAAGTCACTCCAACCATTTATTTGCCTTGCTTGCCAAAAAATGGTGGGGTTATGTATAGAGAGCCAGGGTAGCCCCAACACTAGAAGAGTAGGTAATTCGTTTAGGACGAAACATGACATATCCTCAACATGAGCATCACCCACAGTCAAACGGATATTGTGAACTATGCCCTTTAACGATTTTTGAGAAAGTGGAGCGGAATCGATAGCAAAAACAAGTATATCCTTTCCCAAAGTGCATACCTGGAAACCATGTGTTATAGAAAATTGATTATCAATGAGATTGACAGCTGCTCCACTATCTACAAAAATCTCACAAACAATGTTCTTGCTATCCAGCTCCACCCTGGCAGGTAGGACAAAACGGGAACTACAAGCAAACGGCAAACCTTCAATTTCCGCATCAACCTTGCCAATAGTAACAGATGGAAAGTTTTTAGAGGCTTTTTTTCTTTTTGTTTCTTTATTAACCTCAGAAAACTCCCTGAATCTCCTAAAGGGGCAAACATTTGCCAAATGATTTATGCCTCCACAACAGAAACAAAGCCTCCTCTGAGAGCTGAATCCTCTACTATCAGAGGCAAGCAAACCCAGCTGCATGGCCTCCTGCTCAGAGGGGATTGAGAGAGACTGAGGCCACTGCGCACTGAATGAGACCGCCCCACTGTCCTTGGACTGAATATGACAGGAAGGAGTGATCTCTCCTCTCTCTCTAAGACGCCTGTCAATACGAACAGTTCGAGACATGGCAGACTCCAACAAGGCAGGTCTCTCATGAAAGGCAAATGCAACTTGCAATCCCTCCGAAAGACCATGGCAAAATTGACTTCGGAGTGCAGCATCATTCCAATCAGTATCAGCTGCCCATCTCCGAAATTCTGAACAATATATCTCTGCGGACTGTTTACCCTGGCATAAAAGACGCAGTTTAGATTCAGCCAGAGCAATACGATCCGGGTCATCATATATCTGCCCCAGGGCTACAAAAAATTAATCCACCGATCGGAGGTGCCGTGCCCCCACCGGCAGTGAAAAGGCCCAAGACTGAGCGTTATCCCTGAGCAGCGAGATGATGATCCCCACCCTCTGCTCCTCATCACCAGAGGAATTGGGAAGTAGGCGAAAATGGAGTTTGCAAGCCTCTCTAAAACAAACAAAATTCTCACTACCCCCGGAGAACGTATTCGGAAGCGAGATCTTAGGCTCGGAACAAACTCCATGTACGCAAGCAGAACCGGTCACCTGAAACTGAGACACAGTATCTGAGGAAAGGGATTTAGGAGTAATTATTTCAGAAGACTTAAAGGTGGGAAGACAATGTAATAGAGCAGCACGAAATGCCAGCAGAATGCTTGGATGTATAGGGAGAGGTATAAGCAGTAGAAAGAGTGAAGTGCTTATGCCGCTGTACAGAACACTGGTGAGACCTCACTTGGAGTATTGTGCGCAGTACTGGAGGCCATATCTCCAGAAGGATATAGATACTCTAGAGAAAGTTCAGAGAAGAGCTACTAAACTAGTACATGGATTGCAGGATAAAACTTACCAGGAAAGGTTAAAGGACCTTAATATGTATAGCTTGGAAGAAAGAAGAGACAGAGGGGATATGATAGAAACTTTTAAATACATAAAGGGAATCAACTCGGTAAAGGAAGAGAGCATATTTAAAAGAAGAAAAACTACCACAAGAGGACACAGTTTTAAATTAGAGGGGCAAAGGTTTAAAAGTAATATAAGGAAGTATTACTTTACTGAGAGAGTAGTGGATGCATGGAATAGCCTTCCTGCAGAAGTGGTAGCTGCAAATACAGTGAAGGGGTTTAAGCATGCATGGGATAGGCACAAGGCCATCCTTCATATAAGATAGGGCCGGGGGCTATCCATAGTATTCAGTATATTGGGCAGACTAGATGGGCCAAATGGTTCTTATCTGCCGACACATTCTATGTTTCTATGTTTCTATGTTTCTATAGCATGAATTATGGAAAATGTGGGTTTATATTTAGTAACAAGATTTTCTGGACTCATAAGGAATATTGGTAAAAAAACAGCCAACTGCAATGTTTGGTATAAAAATAAATATATATATTATTTACAATATATACAGTAATTACAATATATACAAGAATTACAATATTTACAATAATAGATAAATCTTATTTACAATATATACAAGAATTACAAAAATAGATATAGCTTATTTACAATATATACAAGAATTACAAAAAATATCTTATTTATAATAAATACAATAATTAAAAAAATAGAAATATAATATTTGCAATATATACAAACATTACAAAAATATATATTATTTACAATAAATACACTAATTATAAAAATAAATAAAACCTATTTACAATATATACAATAATTAAAAAAATAGATATATCTTATTTACAATATATACAAAAATTACAAAAATATATATATATTATTTACAATAAATACACTAATTATAAAAATAGATAAAACTTATTTACAATATATACAATAATTACAAAAATAGATGAAACTTATTTACAATATATACATAAATATGGCGGTGGCGGCTGGAGGCAGTAGACGTGGGGCAGATTTTTTTCTTGTGGATTGTGGCGGCAGGAGGCAGTAGAAGTTCTGATCTTTAGTTATTTGGCTTAATGGTGGCTGGAGGAAATGGTGGGCGGCTTTCGGTTTCTGGTGGTGGTGGTGGAGGAGATGTTGGAGGCTTTTTGAACTCTTGTACTATAAAACAAACATAATTTATAAGACTAGCTTTCCATTTAATGAACATTAATTCTACTACACTGCCAGTCTGGGGTTGGGGCCCCATAAAATATTAAGAACATGCATAAACAATAATCCTCTAAAATATTGTTATAAATGGCAGATATATATTTAATCCAAAGAATGTAAATTACAACTGTTGTTATTTTTCCTCAGCCTCCTGAACTACCCAACGTAGGGTTCATTTGCTAACATGATTCCTTTAAAAGGATTATTCCACCATTAAACATTATTTTAATATAATTTAGAATTAGAAAAACTGGTTACTTTGGTAATCTACTTTCTATTAGAAAATGTGTCAGTTCCTAGATATTCTCTTTACTCAATTATAATAGGTGAGGTGGTCACACATGCTCAGTTCCATCCTTAAACTGGGCACAGTTTGGGCACCCGGTCTGTAAAAGGTTCCTCATCACTGGTCTAAGATAATCTAGTAGAGCAACTGGATCAATGAGTGTGGAGATTTCTGGATCCATGTAAGGAACAGGGCTAGTTTTAACATTGTTAGAAAGAGATTGTTATGTACTGTATGATGTCTGTCATTTTTACAACAATCATGGCATAATCCCATTAAGGGCTCATGCACACGAACGTATTTTCATTCCGTTTCCGTTCCATTATTTTGCATTCCGTATACGGAAGGTACTTTGTATGCATTCCGTTTCCATATTTCCGTTCCGCAACATTTTGAGTCATGTCCTATTATTGTCCGCAAATCAAGTTCCGTGGCTCCATTCAAGTCAACGGTTCTGAAAAAATAACGAAATGCATATGGAATGCATCCATATGTCTTCCGTATCCGTTCCGTTTTTGCGGAACCATCTGTAAGAAATTTAATTTCCAGCCCAATTTTTCTATGTAATTACTGTATACTGTATATTTTATGTTTCCGTTCCGGAAAAAAAAAGGATCACAAAGGGAAACAAAACGGAAAAATGGAATGGAAGCTGAAACACTACGGAAAAACAAACAAACAACGGATCTGTGAAAAACGGACCACAGAACCATACGGTCGCGTGCATGAGCACTAAAGCTGCTTTCACATAGTGTTGGAAGCTCCGTTCAGGGATTCCGTATCAGAATTTGCCAAAAATGGCTGAGAGAAAAGACTTGTGCCCCCCGTGGTGCTCGAACACCGACCGTGGGGCACCTGCAGCAGGTAACATTCACCTTAATGGGTCCGCGATCTGACCGCTCCACAAAAAGATAGGACATGTTCTGTCTTTTTGCGGAACGGAAGTACGGGACAAAACCCTTCCGTAGGGTTCCGTTCCGTGCTTCCGTTCCTCACCATTCCGCATCTCCGGCTGTGCGGACCCATTGAAGTGAATGGGTCTGCATCTGTGATGCGGAATGCCCACGGAACAGCGCACGTGTATTGCGAATCTGCAAATGCGGTCTGCAATATGGCCACGGAGTGCACACGTTTGTGTGCAGGAAGCCTAAAGGGAAGAATGTCAGCGGGGTCTGTTAGGCTCTGTTTCAGTTATGTGTCAAATGCAGCACTTTCATTATTTTCATTCTTCTGCGCCTATAACGGTCCAGAAGAACGGAAATACACAGTGTTGGTATCAAAGCTGCTTTAAAGAATAAAATAAAAAATATTTTATCTACTGAAAGAGACAAATTGGAATGTCCCCAGGGGAAGTAACTATGTAACTCCACTAGGCAGACTGACTTCATGTGATTATATAGCCATCACCAACTGTATATATATATATATATATATATATATATATATTGTATATACTCCACAACACTGAAATTGCAAAACTAAGGGAAAGTCATGGAAATCATAGGATCAATAGACATGTTAATGTCCCCAGGGGACCTAACTAAGTAACTCCACTAGGCAGACTGACTTCATGTGATTATATAGCCATCACCAACTGTATATATATATATATATATATATATATATTGTATTTACTCCACAACACTGAAATTGCAAAACTAAGGGAAAGTCATGCAATCATGGAAATCATAGGATCAATAGACATGTTAATGATATGTAAATAATAAAAATGGAAAAAAAATAATTAAAACATCTTGATTTATTCAATATTGAGTATGAGCGTCACGCCAATATGCGCGCACTTACACTCCTTGGCATGCAATTAAAGGGCTTCTGTCACCCCACTAAACTTTTTTTTTTGTTTACTAATAATCCCTATACTGCGAGCTCTGCATACATAAGCTAAATAATCATTTTGGTTCAGTAGAATTTGATAAAAAGCTATTTTTAAAATATGCAAATTGCCTTTCTACCAGCAAGTAGGGCGGCTACTTGCTGGTAACAGCCGCATCCTCCGATCCTAATGACGCCCCCTCCGTATTGTGATTGACAGGGCCAGGGAACGGAATCGTTCTCTGCTGGCCCTGTTAGAATTCGAAATCTCGCGCCTGCGCCGTACCTGTCTTCAATCGGCGCAGGCGCACTGAGAGGCGGCTGCTGGCTCGACTGCTCCATCTTCAATGCGCCTGCGTCTTCTCTTCCTTCTCTTCCGGGTGTATGCGATGACGTCATCGGCGCAGGCGGATTGAGGATGGAGCGGTCGAGCCAGCGCTGCGCCGATTGAAGACAGGTACAGCGCAGGCGCGAGATTTCGAATTCTAACAGGGCCAGCAGAGAACGATTCTGTTCCCTGGCCCTGTCAATCACAATACAGAGTGGGCGTCATTAGGATCGGAGGATGCGGCTGTTACCAGCAAGTAGCCGCCCTACTTGCTGGTAGAAAGGCAATTTGCATATTTTAAAAATAGCTTTTTATCAAATTCTACTGAACCAAAATGATTATTTAGCTTATGTATGCAGAGCTCGCAGTATAGGGATTATTAGTAAACCAAAAAACGGTTTAGTGGGGTGACAGAAGCCCTTTAACAAGATTATTAATGCTTGTCTAAAGAATGTTCTGCAGTGCACACAAGATCCACCGTTGATAGCTCAGTTTGGATTTGTCGACCACATTTGCTCAATAGGAGACAAGTCCAGAGATGCTATAGGCCATGGTAGCATGTTTAGGCCATGCAGGCTGCTCACAGTAACTTAAGGCTAGGTCTACACGACGACATTTGTCGCACCAATGTTGCGCGACAATTTTTATAATGGCAGTCTATGGTGTCGCACTGCAACATGCGACATGCTGCAACTGCGACAGTCACAGAAAAACCCATCTCGAATGAATTTTCTGCGACTGTTGCTTCGCAGTCGCAGCATGTCGCATGTTGCAGTGCGACACCAGAGACTGCCATTATAAAAATTGTCGCGCGACATTGGTGCAACAAAATGTCGCGCGACAAATGTCGTCGTGTAGACCTAGCCTAAAGGGGTTGTCTCATTTCAGCAAGTGGCATTTATCACCCTACAATCTAGGAATGATCGTGCTTGCACACTTTAGGAAAAAATGCCAGCCTCTTTGGTGGTCAGGACCATAGGAGCACACATAGGCTGGTGCTTTTTTCTATAGTGAGCAAGCATGACCACTGCTGCTGAATCGCAGGGTGGCCGTAACCATGGAAACAAGTAATGTATAATGTGATAGAAAAATGAATCCAACCAGCAAAGGAAGCAATATAGATAATAACAATACATTAGACAATGCCTTGTATTAACTTTCTCTACATAATAAGGCTACGTCTACACGACGACATTTGTCGCGCGTCATTTTGTTGCACTAATGTCGCGCGACAATTTTTATAATGGCAGTCTATGGTGTCGCACTGCAACATGCAACATGCGACGCAGTGCAACAAAATGTTGGGCTACAAATGTTGTAGTGTAGTTGTGCCCGATCTGTAGCGCAACTTATTGTTGCGCGGCAAATGTCGTCGAGTAGACGTAGCCTTGGTGCTATTTACTGAAGAGAGACAACCCCTTTAAGTAACATGCTTCCTGGCTTCTTGGACACTTTGGAGAAATGGCCCTACCACTGGTTCCACAACCAAATCAATGTAACACCAAGTGGTTAGTGTACTGGAAATGAAGACCACTGGGGGTCTGGCTACTTTACATTATGTCACCCCGCACCATAATCTTGGAAGTCGGAGCAGTCTGACAACCTCTTGTTAAGGCCTTTTCATGACTTTGCCCACGTGGTCCCCAAAGCAATCTCTGGCTATCATTGTGTCTGAGACAAAAGAAAGACTCATCACTGAAGAGAATAGACCACCATTCCATCCTCCATTGCCGTCTTGTTGTGCACCAAGATAGCTTTTGAGATTGCTGGTATGAGATCCATGTAACACCTGCAGTGTTGGTCGTCTAGCTCATAGCCCAATGTGGTGTATATATCTTCTTTTGGCTTGTGTAGACACTGTTTGCTTTCCCTAGTCTTGTGATGTGATGTTTTATTTCCAGCATTGAATGGATCACTACACATCATTCTTCTAATCAGATGATCCATGTGTGCAGAGGTTTGCCCCTGTTCACCTCTTATCATCATTCCAGTTCGTCGTTGTTCTCCTAAGCACCAGGACATACAACACTGAACACTGCTGACATCTCCAGTGATAACCCAAGGTCTCTCAGTTCAAGGATACTGTCCCTCTAAGTTTGTGACAAATGGCAATAACTGGCATGTCGATGAACAGAAGGCATCACACAATAATCTCACATGACGTGATCTGATTTTTGAGATTTCCTGTGGCTAAATATCTGTGCTTTCAATCTGACTTTTATGCCCCTCCCGCATGCTATAGATTGGAGCTAGGTGGTTGAAAATGTGATCACTGGCAGAACTCAGCAACACTGGTTCATCTTAGTGTTGTAATTTCAATGCTGAGGAGTGCAGATATTAATGTCAGGTTTGTCAAGAGATACTTACTGTCTGGTGGGGCGCTCTTAGTAATTATTAAACATTCGCATTCTGCGTCTTGTGTGCTTTCTTGATTCTCTAATCTTTAAAATGTAAAAAATAGAAGTCATATTGTAAATTAGTAAAGTAAACAATCTGTGTTCTGGAGAATGTAATAAAGACTAATAAGATATGTGTCTTCATTAATTGTAAAAACTATTGGCACTCATCAGGCATTTATAACAATCAGCAATTTATTATGTCCATAAAAGTGCTATGTGTAGCTACCAGGTCTTTCCCCCACCCGGGCACAAGAGTGACATGTTTATGAGAAACAAGACATCTACACTAAAATATACTCTACTATAGAACTACTGTAGAACTTATATTAAGTCCTTCATGATGCAGTGGTTTTCTGTTTTTGTATTAAAATTTTTTACTCCCAGCCTTCCCAGAGCAATAACTATTTTATCTTTTTTTTCACATAGCCGTATCATGGCTTACTTTTTTGGGGGGGACGAGTTGCACTTTCTATTGTAATGCTGTACTGTTGCATTAAATATAGTGGGAAGCTGGAAAAGTGAAATTGGAAAAAAAAAATGCAATTCCTCTACAGTTTTCCGGGCTTTTGGGGAAAAGCAGATTTCACCTGTCATTTTGGACAGCTACTTTGGAAAATGAAAGATAGAATCTGATTGGTTGCTATGGACAATAAGCCATTTCTACTTTACACTAGTTTGATAAATGACCCCATTTGTTACCTATACGGTAAGATTGACTAATGGTCTTCATTCTTTGGGTCAATAGGTTTATAGCAATACCATATTTATACAGTTTTTCTTGTGCTTTAATATTGATTTTTTTTTTAGAATAAATCTTTTTTTGTCTTTTCATTACCATATTCTGACCCCATTTTCTCTTTTTTTTTAAATCTATTGTTTGTTGAGCGATCTGTACTTGTCATTCATACCATTTTGGGGTATGTATGACTTTTTGATAACTTTTCATTCAATGTTTAGGGAGTTGAAGATACGAAAAACATGCTAATCGACATTTTGAACTGTTTTGCTGTTAGGCCAATGGCCATATGGGTAAATATTTTTAGATTTTAATAGTACCGGTGTTTTCAGGTGCGGCAATGCCTATGATTTAGTTTATTTTTATTTTGGAGTAAGGGGGTCTTTTGTTTATTTATTTATGTTTTAAAACAATTTTTACATTTTTTTTAAGCTACACTAGGTGACTATAAGAAGCAATACTTTGTATCTATTAAGTACAACATTCAGTATATTTCAATGCAGTGGTGCCACCTACAGGCCTCCACTGTTATATACCAGTATTTGACCTAGAAGCCTTGTATAGGCTTAGGCCTATGATGAGGGTGGCCAGAGGAGCACTGTGATGTCTGACCGTGAGCTGCAGATACAAAGTCACCCTTCCTCCTGCCCATTTTAGGCGGAGTGGTTAAGCAGAGCCGGGGGTAGGGTTGTAAAGTCTGGCTTATGAGGGTGGTCTGAGTGGCCACCCTACCTATGACTCATTATTAACACCTTCTCATTTCTCAGCAATAGGAAGGTGTTCCTGTCCGGAAAGCATGTGCATCCTCTTTTTTCTACGTTTTAGATGCTGTAAATCTTTTTGAGGGGTTAAATGTCTGCGATCGGCAGGAAATCAGCAGTCATCCTGCGTCTATGGCGCTTCCACTACAGAGACATCTTTAAAAGCCCAACAACTGCTGTACATGCATGGTAGAAGTCATAAAGAGGTTAACTTAAACTGTGGTATTGTTTATGCAGACTACTGTGTGGCTGATAAAATCTTAACTTATAGACACACTTACATGGCAGTGGCGCACCCAATTCCAGAGACGAAGAAGACAGCAAAACAAAAATAAAATATTATTAATTTGCTATAAGGTTTTAATAAACCAGTTGGGCTTTCAGGGGTGTTTGTGGAGCTTTCCGGTATCTTATCCACTGAAAAAGAAGAAAGAACAAAAGTCAGAAAATCTGGTTAGTAAATAGCCCCATATGTGTCTTTGGGGCTGACTATTTATTTGCTCATTAATAGCTTTCACTTTCAATGACAACTTATTAATGTCATTTTTTTTTTTTGTGGGAGGGAATGGGAATAAACAGAGATTCCGCCATTGATTTCATGATTTAATTTTCATTGTGCAGCATAACTGATGTGGTACATATATTCTATAGGTCGGTAAGATTACATCTATATATATAGAGCCTACTAATGCAACATACTCTCATGGGAGAAGAGGGACCAGTTCCAAAATGTAACCTGGGGCCCACAGAACTCCCGTTCCACCACTAACCATGACCTCTCCTGCTTCATAGGTGCTGCTTAGCATTGACACTGCCAGATAATAGAATGAACTAGATGGACCATTTTCTAACCTTTCACACAGTTACTTACATTCACAGTCAGTAAGGTCACATGGCTCCATTCTGAATAGACACATTTTTTTATTATATGGGCAGCCTCGGATGGCATAGACTGCCCTTGTACCAATCCCTGGCAAAATAAAGCATGAATTAGTTGTGTGAGAAAACAGAACCTCTGACAACATATCCTACCTGTGAATACCGTACCTCCCAACCATCCCGGATCCAGCAGGACAGTCCCAGATTACAGTGGCTGTGCCATCGGTCACAGCTTCCACTGTATTTTTACCCTGAGGACACTGTGTGTTCTCCCTGCAGCAGGCGCCATGTGGTGACATCATCAGGACTGACGGGTTAAGAAGGAGACTGCACAGATGGGGGGACATCCCCTCTATTGTGCGCTCTAATAATCTCCTAATCAGCTTAGAAGGTGTGATAACATTACCACATTGTACCAGCTGCTGAATTGCTCCGTTCATCGGGGGAACGGGGATAAGTAGAGATTAATATATATTTTTTTTAACTACAGGGGCAGCCCTATTGTAAGGCCCCTCTCACACGAGCGAGTTTTCCACGCGGGTACAATGAGTGACATGAACACATAGCACCCGCACTGAATCCTGACCCATTCATTTCAATGGGCCTGTGTACATGAGCGTTGTTTTTCACACATCAGTTCTGCGTTGCGTGTAAATCGCAGCATGTTCTATATTCTGTGTTTTTCACGCAGCCCTGGCCCCATAGAAGTGAATGGGGCTGCGTGAAAAACGCATTGCATCCGCAAGCAAGTGCGGGTGCGATGCGTTTTTCACTGATGGTTGCTAAGAGATGTTTGTAAACCTTCAGTTTTTTATCACGCACGTGAAAAACGCATCAAAACGCATTGCACCCGCGCGGAAAAAACTGAACAACTGAACGCAATCGCAGACAAAACTGACTGAACTTGCTTGCAAAATAGTGCGAGTTTCACTGAACGCACCCTGAACGCATCCGGACCTAATCCGTCACGCACGTGTGAAAGGGGCCTAATGGAGGCACTAAGGAGGATTCACTACTATTTGGGGGCATTGAGGGGGCATGGCTACTATGTGGGAGATCTAAGAGGGCGTAACTACTATGTAGGAACACTGAGGGGACATGACTACTGTGGGGGCATAACTACATTATGGGGGTAATAAGGATGCATTCAACTATAGAGGAACAATATAACATAGAGTTTATGAAAAGATGCTCCAAAATTGTTATTAAATAGGTAATGTAATTACTTTCTACAGGGCAAAGCCTTCTCTCCAAAACAGGGTTATCTCCGATCCCGATCATTGTGGTCAGGAGCCAGCTATATTACACAGCAGGCGCTTGCTGTATATGGAGCGGGTTCTGCATATCAGCCCACCACATACTCTTATAATGGAGCAATGATGTATAGTGACATCCTGGTGTGTAAGGGTTAAATGTCAAAGTCATATCTGAGATACTTACCGCAGGTTTTTGAACATGGCCCAAATTTTAAATCTCCTTTTATCACTAAAAAATAACAAGAGACATTGGAAAATAACTATAATGACAAACTGAGAAGTAACATGTTTTTCCCATATCTCCTGTCATCATCCTGATAATTGGATTGTCTGAGATATCGTAAACTTTGCCTCATGCCAGGAAATCCTATAAAATGAAAAATAATCCTACATTCACCTGTCTCTCCAGCACCGTTCTCAGCGATATGTGATATGAAACCACAGAGGCCAGTGATAGGCTGCAGCGGTCAAGTGCTGTATACCTCAGTGTCACCACTGCAGTCTGGTATACAAAGGAGAAGGACCAGAGATGTAGCGATATTAATGGTGCAGGGGAAACAGGCGGGATTAGGATTATTTCTTATTTCATACAGTTTCCTGGAATGGAGGAAAGCTTACTATAACTTGGCCAAGCACTTATTGCTCTTCTCTTACAATATCTAGTAGTGAGGGTATCCAGCATGGAGGGAACAGGATTATTCTAATCTGTATGTTATTAGGATGAATACTAGGATCACTCCCATCAGATCATGTATCTGCGTATTCTAGCATTGCCCAGTGTATTATCCTGTGTATGTCTGATATTGCACTTACCTGGTCTTCTTTCATTCTCTTCTAAGTTATCTATTCTTTTCTTCATGGGAGCACTCTCCGCTGATATAAATATAAAAATCACTAACAGAGCAGGCAGCATTTTACTCGTCATGGTCATCATCATATGTAATGAGACTTTCTAGTTCCTCACTGGAACATCACATGACTGTACATCCCAACAGATTCTGTGACATCACAATGGGATCCCAAGACAGTTGTGACCGCAGACATACAGGGCAGCAGCATGCAGCTACACCGGCAGTAATGTCTTAATGGGGGCAAGCAGGGGAAGCAGGAATATAAAATGGCCATGAAAAACAATTTTAGGCTTCATGCACACGACTTTTTTTTTTTTTTTTAACGACCATCAATCGTCCATTTTAAAAGCAATTGTAGTCTCTGGGGTTATTCACACTGAAGTTTTTATTGACAGTCAGTGAAAAACGGACTTCAAAGAATAGAACATATTCTAAGCTGTCCATTTTTTCACTGATCGGCTGCCCCCATGCAAATGAATGGATCAGTTTTTAACATCCGTTTCTCAGAAAGGCATCAGTGAAAAAACGTCCATTAAAAGTGGACAGTTGATCCGCTTTTAGTCACATTTCTTTTCACTGTCATATACATGTAGCCTAAGGGGGATTTCACATCACTATTATTTTTCTGTTCTTCTGAGCCATCATAAGAACAGGAAAAAACGGATCCTGTGCAGGTTTATATGGAATCCAAGACATATTGTAATATTACCGCACAAATTGCTCCAAAGGTGGTGAAGGGAAGTATAAAGAGACAGATGAAACAAGACAGAACCACCTGTCAATACAGCGCAATACACACTGTGTTCACGACACGTTTACATATACACATACACATAAATACACCATATACATAGTATACAGACATAAATACACCATATATACACTACACACACATACCGCCCAACTTTTAAAAAACCTAAGGAGCTAACCTATCAGCAGAATGAAAAGCGTGACGCTACAAATTTATTAAAATGCTGGCCCACAGCTCTAACTCTAACCAATGTCTATCTGTACATGTCCCAATCCTGCCTAGTTTCCATTGTGCCCCCTACACAGTAGTTATGCCAGATCCGGGATGGTTGGGAGGTATGCATATCTAAACAGACTATATAGACACTACACTCACATAATCACATATTCAATATAAACCAATATATGATACACCATACAGTATATAAATTACCCATAGGCTACATTTACAGTACAGTAGATTTACCTACGTACACCATATACATTTTATACACATTTGTACGTAGCACTAAAGCCACCGGCATAGCTATAGGGGTCATCTCTGTAGTATGTGATGTGTGTACAGGGGTCATCTGTATGTGTGTGATGTGTATACAAGGGTCATCTCTATAGTGTGTGATATGTGCATAGCAGTTATCTAAATGTGTGTGATGTGTGTATAGGGGTCATCTCGATAGTGTGTGATGTGTGTATAAGATTCATCTCTGTGTGTGTGTGTGTAGTGGTCATATCTATAGGTGTGATGTGTGTATAGGCATCATGTGTGTGTGATGTGTGTATAGGGGTCATCTCTATGTGTGTAGTGTGTGTGTGTGTGTAGGGGTCATCTCTATGTGTGTTATGTTCGTATAGAGGTCAGCTCTGTAGTGTGTATAGGGGTCATCTATATACTGTGTGATGTGTGTAGAGGGGTCACCTCTATGTGTGTGATGTGAGTATAGGGGTTATCTATATACTGTGTGATGTGTGTATAGGGGTCATCTCTATGTGTGTGATGTGTGTATAGGGGTCACTTCTATGGGTGTGATGTGTGTATAGGGGTCACCTCTATGGGTGTGTGATGTGTGTATAGGGGTCACTTCTATGTGTGTGATGTGTGTATAGGGGTCACCTCTATGGGTGTGTGATGTGTGTGTGTGTAGAGGTCATCTACAGGGAGTGCAGAATTATTAGGCAAGTTGTATTTTTGAGGATTAATTTTATTATTGAACAACAACCATGTTCTCAATGAACCCAAAAAACTCATTAATATCAAAGCTGGATATTTTTGGAAGTAGTTTTTAGTTTGTTTTTAGTTTTAGCTATTTTAGGGGGATATCTGTGTGTGTAGGTGACTAATACTGTGCATAATTATTAGGCAACTTAACAAAAAACAAATATATACCCATTTCAATTATTTATTTTTACCAGTGAAACCAATATAACATCTCAACATTCACAAATATACATTTCTGACATTCAAAAACAAAACAAAAACAAATCAGTGACCAATATAGCCACCTTTCTTTGCAAGGACACTCAAAAGCCTGCCATCCATGGATTCTGTCAGTGTTTTGATCTGTTCACCATCAACATTGCGTGCAGCAGCAACCACAGCCTCCCAGACACTGTTCAGAGAGGTGTACTGTTTTGCCTCCTTGTAAATCTCACATTTGATGATGGACCACAGGTTCTCAATGGGGTTCAGATCAGGTGAACAAGGAGGCCATGTCATTAGATTTTCTTCTTTTATACCCTTTCTTGCCAGCCACGCTGTGGAGTACTTGGACGCGTGTGATGGAGCATTGTCCTGCATGAAAATCATGTTTTTCTTGAAGGATGCAGACTTCTTCCTGTACCACTGCTTGAAGAAGGTGTCTTCCAGAAACTGGCAGTAGGACTGGGAGTTGAGCTTGACTCCATCCTCAACCCGAAAAGGCCCCACAAGCTCATCTTTGATGATACCAGCCCAAACCAGTACTCCACCTCCACCTTGCTGGCGTCTGAGTCGGACTGGAGCTCTCTGCCCTTTACCAATCCAGCCACGGGCCCATCCATCTGGCCCATCAAGACTCACTCTCATTTCATCAGTCCATAAAACCTTAGAAAAATCAGTCTTGAGATATTTCTTGGCCCAGTCTTGACGTTTCAGCTTGTGTGTCTTGTTCAGTGGTGGTCGTCTTTCAGCCTTTCTTACCTTGGCCATGTCTCTGAGTATTGCACACCTTGTGCTTTTGGGCACTCCAGTGATGTTGCAGCTCTGAAATATGGCCAAACTGGTGGCAAGTGGCATCTTGGCAGCTGCACGCTTGACTTTTCTCAGTTCATGGGCAGTTATTTTGCGCCTTGGTTTTTCCACACGCTTCTTGCGACCCTGTTAAACTATTTTGAATGAAACGCTTGATTGTTCGATGATCACGCTTCAGAAGCTTTGCAATTTTAAGAGTGCTGCATCCCTCTGCAAGATATCTCACTATTTTTGACTTTTCTGAGCCTGTCAAGTCCTTCTTTTGACCCATTTTGCCAAAGGAAAGGAAGTTGCCTAATAATTATGCACACCTGATATAGGGTGTTGATGTCATTAGACCACACCCCTTCTCATTACAGAGATGCACATCACCTAATATGCTTAATTGGTAGTAGGCTTTCGAGCCTATACAGCTTGGAGTAAGACAACATGCATAAAGAGGATGATGTGGTCAAAATACTCATTTGCCTAATAATTCTGTACAGGGTGTATATAGCGTGTGATATGTGTATAGGGGTCATCTTTATGTGTGTGATGTGTGTAGGGGTCATCTCTATAGTGTGTGTTGTGTGTATAGGGGTCTTCTCTATATGTATGATGAGTGTATAGGGGTTATCTGTAGACAAAGTAACCGGTATCCAGCTCACCTGCTGCCTCTATCCCATTTGTTGACCTCCTTGATGCACGGAGACTTGGGTAAGACCAAGTAACTTCTAACAATAAGGATGAATCCAGCATCAAAGTATTACAGCGTTGTAAATTCCTTTATTCACAATAACACAGATCCATACAGTGACAGCATCATCCCAGTGTTCCCATAAGATCGTCTACGCGTTTTGAACAGACATGTTCTTATTCATGACTGACCAGAGATTTCCAGGTGGCAAAATTTGTAAAGGTAAGCTCCCACTACTCCTCTCATCTCCAGGTGGTGATTGAAGGTAGTAGATTGGAAAATCCACCAAACAAATGCCACGCTGGGAAAATCTGGAACAAACATTGGTGTATTGGCTTGCAACCATTAAATAAAACCATATACGTGCACTTTAAAATACATGAATGTTCTGACCCTCAGGTCTGATTCCAGGGATAGCAATACATGAGGAAAAGTTCCCAGCAGAATAAAAGAAAAAAGAAAAGAAAAAAGCGCTCCCTGGAAAAACCGCATGGTCTGAATATACATTCCCAATGTTAAAAACAAAAGAAACTAAATATGGCAAGTCCGTAATCAGGAAATAGACTCATACAAAGAATAGACATAGAAAAAGAAAAGAAAAATCATGCACATCACAATGGATAAATCCTAATATAAGTACATGATTTCCTTTAAGTTGAGACCAGCTGGATACCTTGTTTTTAATTGAAGTATCCAGAAGGCTTTTCTCTGTATTAAACGCTTGTGAAAATTACCCCCTCGGGTTATCTCTATAGTGTGTGATTTAGGTATAAGGGTTACCCTATGTGTGTGTGTGGTGTGTGTGTAGGGGTTAACTCTATGTGAGTGACGTGTGCATAGGGGTCAACTATATACTATGTGATGTGTTTATAGGGGTCAGCTCTATAGTGTGTATAGGGGTCACCTATATACTGTGTGATGTGTATATAGGGGTCACCTCTATGTGTGCAAAGGGGTCACTCTATGTGTGTGTGTGTGTGTTGTGTGCATGTGCGTGTGTGTGTAGGCATCATCTCTATAGTTTGTGATGTGTGTATAGGGATCATCTCTATGTGTGTGTAGGGGTCATCTCTATAGTGTGATGTGTGTATAGGGGTAATCTCTATTTGTGTTATGTGTATAGGGGTCAAAAACATGTGTGCATGGGGGTCCTCACCCTGTGTGTGATGTGTGTATAGGTGTCATCTCTATGTGTGTGTGTAGGGGTCATCTCCATAGTGTGTAATGTGTGTATAGGGGTTATTTCTATGTGAGTGATGTGTGTATAGGGGTCAACCATAATCTGTGTGATAATAAAAATTAGAAGAAAAAAAAAGAAAGGCGGCACTCACCGAATCTTCATCAAGTCGTAGCTTTATTCAGGTTAAAACATAGCGGGTGCGGGTCACAATTTGCAGAAAAAAAAGGCAACAGCCGTTTCGCACAACAGTTGCGCCTTTATTCTTTTTTCTTCTTCTTTTTATGATGCAATTGATCTTTCGCTTTGGCTGAGCACCACTCGATTATTTGCATGGTTGCTGAGAGAAAGTTACTTGCACCATACCGCACGTAGTAGTGCCGGCTGTGTTTTCTCTCTTTTATTGCATAATCTGTGTAATTTGTGTAAAGGGGTCACCTCTATGTGCATGATGTGTTTATAGTGGTTATCTCTATAGTATGTGTGTATATGGGGTTCATCTCTATAGTGAATGGGGTGTTATGTATTTATTGTGTGGGGTGTGTATATAGGGGTCATCTGTATAGTGTGTGCTATGGGTATAGGAGTCATGTGTATAGTGTGTATATGTAGGGTGTCCTTTATATAATGTTTGGTGTGTGTTTAGGGTGTCATCTATTTACTGGGGTGTGTGTAAAGGTTGCCCTCTATATAATGTGTATACGGTCAGTGTAGTCTATATAGTGCTTATAGGGAAAGTGTAGTATATATAGTGTTTATATAGGGTGTCCTCTATATAGTGCACTGTGTGTATATAGGGTGTCCTCTATATACTGCAGTGTGTCTATATAGGATGCCCTCTATATAGTGCAGTATGTGAGTATATAGGATGTCCTCTATATTGTGTGGTGTGTGTGTGTGTACAGGGTGTCCTCTATATTGTGTGGGGTGTGGGGATATAGGGTGTCCTCTATATTGTGTGGTGTTTGTGTGTGTATATAGGGTGTCCTCTATATTGTGCGGTGTGTGTGTAAATTGTGTATATGGTGGTGTAGTCTATATAGTGGGTATAGGGAAAGTGTTTTCTATATAGTTTATGTATATAGGATAAGTATATTCTATTTAGGTTGTGTGTGTAGGGTAAATATAGTCTATGTAGTGATTTTTTTTGTTGCACAGGGCACCAATTATCCTAAGGTCGACCCTGGCGGCGCTGAACAGTACTGATTTTGTACAGTGTCAGGACATATTGCGTGCACTATGGCCTGACTCTGCAGGAAGGTAGGTAACAGAGCAGTGCAGCACAGCGAAGATCAGGAGTGAAGAATGCAGGAGATAACACCTGACCTAGATAGTGGTGGGGGAGCAGGAGAAGTTAATTTATTTATTTTAACTGCTGATCTGAGGTCTTGCAGGGTCTGATTTGGAGGTTTAATGGGGGTATGACATTCAAAGGGTTCTGCCATGGAGTCCTGATCTGAGGTCTGATGTTGGTGTCTGACATGGATGTCTAAAGGGGGTCTGATCTGAGGTCTTATATGGGGGTTTCACATGGAGGTCTAATGGGGATCTGACCTAAGGTATGACATGGGGGTCTGATCTGAGGTCTGATATGGGGTTCTGACATGGAGGTCTAAAGGGGGTCTGATATTGAGGGAAGAGGAGATTGAACATGAAGGTCTGATGGGAGTCTCATCTAAGGTTTGATATGAGGGTCTGAGGATATGATATTGGGGTCTGGGGATCTGAGATGGGGGTCTGAGGATGTAATATGGGTGTCTGATATGAGAGTCTGATCTGAAGACCTGAAATAGGGGTCTGATCTGAAAGTTTAGGAGGTATTTTTTGCGCTGCCATAAAAGGGGGTATTTCTTACTGGAGCACATTATAAGCAGGTATTTTTGTACTGGCACACATTATAAGGGAATATGATTTGTACTGGCACACTAGGGGTGTAGCTGGCCAGCTAAGACCTGTCCTAGGTTGCTAATATAGCTTATATGTTTATACAGCTAGACCTGCCAATAACCTTAATACAGTTCCTATGTTTGTGTGTTGAAGACAAAAGCAGAGTTATTTACAGTGACTTCATGTTGGATGTCATGTAGCTGTTGTACAGTATATTGTGTTCAATGAAGCAGAAAGGATAATATGCCTTTAAGATTCATTAAAGGTAAGGTAAGATCAGTGACACAGCAGAAACAAAAGAAAGCAGAGAGTTAAATGCATTTTCTCATCTCAGACAATGGGGGCATATCGCTAGGATATGCCCCCATTGTCTTTTAGGTGCGGGTCCGACCACTGGAACCCGCACCTATATCGAGATCGGAGCCCCAAAAGTGAAGGAGAGCGCACTGCGCATGCGCAGCCACCCTCCATTCATTTCTATGGGGCCGCAGAAAATAGCCGAGCACTGACTCGGCTATTGCCATCTGCACCATAGAAATTAATGGGAGCATTGGCCGCGCATGCGCGGCACGCTCCCATTTATTTCTATGGGAGAGGCGGGGATTAGCGATTGGTGGTGAACGGACCCCGGGAAATCTAGGGTCCTCCAGCCACAGCGCACCCCGCTCCGTTATTGATATAGGTGCGGGTCCTAGCGGTGGGACCCGCACCTATAAGACAATGGGGGCATATCCTAGCGATATGCCCCCATTGTCTAAGATGGGAATACTTCTTTAAACTGTTGTTGCTGGGAAGGAGTCTTGACCAATCCTAGCCAGCCTCATACCCCCCAGGAGTTTTGACCAATCACAGCCAGCCTCACACACAGCCTGTGTGGGAAATTCCCCTAGCAGGAGCTGCTAGAAATCATTATTCACCAGAGAGAGAAGCAGAACAGACATTCCCACCACTAAGAGCTGTGTTTTATGGAAGCAGAAAGGCCAAAATAGGTATTTAAAACAGTTATATAATGTTCCTACTGTTAATATAATGATTAGAACTGAATACTGAACCAGTTATATTTGTGTTTACTTACAGTTTCACCAATTGCAAACTTCAAATTCAATTGAAAACTACAAATACCATACAAACAATTTCAACCATTCAAATTCCATATTGCAATCCAAATTGCATACAATCATACCAGATCATACTCAACCAATCTGCAAATAGTTACTGCTAACTGCATATTGAAAATTGTGACCAAATTCAGCAAGTGAACTATTAGTTAGACCTCAGATATACCTCTCTGAGAGATGATAAAGTGCTTAAATAACTTTAAATCAGAGTACAGATACTCAAGAGAGAAATATATCCACCATTTTATGTTGAATGACAAGATTGAACAGTTGAACCACCATCTTATGCATACCGCCATTTTATGATAGTTTATTCAACACGTGTTTTGTACATGGACTATCTGTTGCCATGGCGGCAGTGTTATATATGAAGAAAAGTTGAAGTTAATAGAGAAGTTATTTCACACATTTGGCGTGCTCTTTAAACCTACTGCTTCCATAGAACGGTGCTAGAGGAATTACAGAGGAATAGACAGTCTAGAAACACTTTATCCAGCTCACCTCCGCAATAAAATGTATAGTCCCGGCTCCAGAGACCCTGGGGGAGTGTTCCCGTGGCAGGCTGCAGGTAAATGGAGAAGGAAGGTCCTGGAGACACATGCGGTTCCTCTATCAGCTTTGCTTTAATGATCATGTAAAATTGACAGACATCACCACCATCCACATGACAAGCGTTGACGCGTTTCGGGTTTAGCACCCTTAGTCGTAACACTATGCCAAGTGTGGCATTCCTATTTAAGGGGGTTAGAAAACACTCCCCCCCTGGAACGGGGAAGGAGTCTTCAACTCCATAGGTTGCCACACATATTGGCACACCCTTTCATTAGCTGCAACAGTGATTAGTATGATTGCTATCACACTATGCGGACAATGATTTGGGTATGTTAACCCTAAAATTGCCGAATCACTCATTCGCTGTCAATAACCGCATAGTGTGAACATATCGTCACTGAAACAGCCAATATATCATACATATTCAAACATATTACATAAAATAAAACAAGAAAAAAGACAATGGCCATCAGAACTTCCACAGACTATGGCCTCTTGTATCATAGCAAATTATATTAGACACTTTGATGATATTATTTATATTGTATACAAAATTGTCAAGAAATTTCTTATTGCAATTCAGCAAACAACAGTGGTACTGTTTTCATACGGCACTCGTAATATACAAGTAGCAAAAACTGGATACATGACTTGCAGTGAAGCATAGGAACACTGCTAAAACCAGTCTTTAACCACTTGATTGCAGGAAGAAAAAGACGCATTGACTAGCCATGGTCCTATAGACCTAAGAGACAAACGAACAGAGATGTGTGCGGGACCCGAAGCCTCGGGATATTATTAGGAGTTGCTTGGTAAGTATATTCTTTATTATAATACCATGTTGACAGTAATTCATATTAGCTATTCCATTTATTTAATAAATTACTGATAAACATAGGTCAGTTCTTTTTTTAGATTGAGACCTGCTGGAATTCTAGTTGCAAGTCTAAAAATCCAGTAGGCCTCTCTGAGGAGGATTTTCTTCCGATAATCCCCCCCCCCCTTTTGGGGGCCAGAACTCGCTCGATGGCATAAGCCCGGAAGAATGACACCTGCCTTGCATGTATATGAATGAAATGCTTGGCTGCATTTGAAATGTTTAAGATATTGGGGTTATTAATATAATTCAAATGTTCGAGAATGCGGCTTTTAAACTTGCGAGATGTGCTGCCTATGTACATTAGGTCACAATGCGTACATCTAATTACATATATAACACCCTCCGTGTTACAGTTTATGTAGCTACGGATGGGATATTTGCATGTATGGTCTGAATTTTCAAATGACTTAGTAGGCAGCACATAGTCGCACGTTTTACAAGGGTTGCCTCCACATTTTGTAAAAGCCCTTGTAAATAAGCCAATTCTGTTTAAAATTGGTTCCTTTGCTACCCGCGGTGTATAGTGATGGAGACAGCGAGCAAGACAGTGTTGTGGCCTTTCTGGACACAATTCTACACCCTGATTTTAGAGCTTGATATAGAATATGGTCATCATATAATATAGGCAGACATTTTTGTATTACGGAACTGATTGCATTAAATTCACTGCTATAAATCAATGATAAAGTAGGGATTCTGTTCTGGTCACTGTCTCCAGACACCCCGACACCGTCAGCAGCCAATTTTTTATCAGACTTGTTTTTTTGTCTTCCGAATAACATGTCTTCTCTGTCTTTTTTTGACGCTATCTCTCGCCCCATTTTAATCATCCACATTGGATAATTTCTGTCCCTCAATCTTTTTTCCACTTTATTGAACTCTTCTTCCAGTTTGTCTATCTCGCTACAGTTTCTAGCTATACGTGTAAATTCCCCCACGGGGATTGCTCTGATGGTGTGGATAGGATGATGGCTTTTGGCATTTAATATAGAATTACCTGCTACTTCTTTCCTGTACGTGATGGTGTGCACTACCTCCCCTGGACACCCACGGAGCGTCAAGTCGAGGAAATTTGTATGGACAGCATGTGCTGTACACACAAATTGTAAATTATAGTTGTTATTATTTAAGTATGCCTGGAGGTCTGGGACGGCAGACACACCGCCGGCCCATACCATGAGCACGTCATCGATGTATCTGCCGTACCAGACCAAACCAGGCATGAAAGGATTGTTTAGATCATAAATATACTTTTCCTCCCAATATGACATTGTCAGATTTGCCAATGATGGTGAGAACTTGGCTCCCATTGACACACCGCGGGTCTGCAGGTAGTACACACCATCAAACATAAAATAGTTGTGACTCAACAAGAAAGCTGTCACTTCACATATGAAATCTATATAACCTGGACTAAGTCCGGTATATCTGTGCAGATTGTATTCCATCGCCAACAGAGCAACCCCGTGGGGAATAGAGGGATAAAGGGAGATCACATCTGCTGTGATCCAACAGTAGTTTTCTTCCCAAATAAATTTGTACATTCTATTTAGACTAAAAAGTCAGGAGATATCAAAATTCTTCTAATGCCACAGCACAAAAGTCACTTCATAGTGCTGCACCTGCCACAGACTGCTAATCTGACCATCTAAAACATTATGGGCGAGGGCCTGCTGCCGCTTTGGTGACTCTAGATAACCTGGGGCCGATCGCACGTCCCTGTGACGGCGACGATCTATTCGGATGTCTGCCCTATCAAGTTTCGATGTTATTTTAATCCCAAACATGTAGACTATGGGTAACCGGGAAATCATGGTTCGATTCCGGAGAGGGAGCCTGAAAAACAGCTACTGCTACCATATCTAAGCAAGGCAGCATGCGCGGAAATTACCTATTAGGTATAATTAGGTGAGGGCCTGCAGGTGAGCTGATCCTGTAAAAGATTTTCGGTGCGGGCCTGCAGGTGAGCTGACCCTGTAAAAGATTGTAGGTGAAGGCCTGCTGGTGAGCTGACCCTGTAAAACATTATATGCGAGGGGTTGCTGGTGAGCTGACCATCTAAAAAATGATATGCAGGGGTCTGCTGGTGATCTCACCCTTTAAAAAATGATATGCGAGGGCCTGCAGCTGAGATGACCCTGTAAAACATTATATGCTAAGGGCATATATGCGAGGGCATTATATATGACGAATAAGCATGTGTTGATATGATGGAAGAGGAGAAGGAGGATGAGAAAAGGAAGATTCAACCATATACCCTTCTTTATGGTGGAAGGGGTGCATGGGAATACAGTGTACTCAGTACATTATGAACAACACATTTAAAGTGCCTTTATGTTTATCAGCTTTCCTCTGGTGGAGTTGAGAAGTCATGGTCAATCCAGGCCTTGTTCATTTTTATAAGAGTCAACCTGTCAGCATTTTCAGTTGACAGGTGGATACGCTTATCTGTTATAATGCCACCAGCAGCACTAAATACCTGCTGAGACAAAACGCTGGCGGCAGGGCAGGCCACACCTCCAAGGCGTAGAGCACCAGTTTGTGCCACGTGTCTAGCTTGGACACCCAGTGTTTTTAAAGGCACTGAGGGATTATTGAGGGTGCTGACACCATCTTCCAAAATGTTTCCCTCCTTGTGACACTAGGCCACGCATCAGGGTGAGGGTGCTGGCGGGGTGTCATGAAACTGTCCCAGGCTTTGGAAAGTGTTGCCCTGCCTCTGTTGGAACTGTTTTGTGTTCCCCTTTTATCCCTTCATCAGTTGGCCAAGGAACTACAGACTCTGCTGCCAGCTTTGTCAGATGAAAATTTTTGGAGCAATTTTTCAACAAGGATTTTCTGGTATTGCACCGTTTTGCTCGTCCTCTCCACCAGAGAAATAAGAGATGCAAAGTTCTCTTTGTAGCTGGGGTCAAGAAGGGTGAACAACCAGTAATTTGATGTTGTCTAAAATGCGTATAACGCGCGGTTCGTGGGAAAGGCAACCTATGATGAATTCAGCCATGTGTGCTAGAGCACTAACAGGCAAGACTTTGCTGTCGTCATCAGGAGGATGACTCTGAATCTCCTCATCCTCTTCCTCCTCTTCTGCCCACCCACGCAGAACAGATGGAATTAAACTTCCATGGGTACTACCCTCTGTATCGGAGGCAACTGTCTCCTGCTCCTCCTCCTCCTCTTCATCGTTCAATTTGCGCTGAGAAGACAAACTGAGGGTGGTCTGGCTATCACCCTGTGTAATGTCTTCCCCATTTTCCCCCTCTTCCACTTGCAATTAGTCCACTACTGCCCTCTGCTGCTCACAAAGCTTGGGCAACATGTGTAACGTGAAGTTCCTGCGCGTGCTCACGTCGCACAACAGCCAGTGAGCTGGCAATTTCAAGTGCTGCTGCAGCGTTGACAGGATGATGACTGGAAATGTGCACACACGCAGCACACCTTCACCAGTAGCTCAGGCAAATTGGGGTAGGTTTTGAGAAACCGTTGAGCCACAAGTTTGAACACGTGGGCTAGGCATGGGATGTGTCTGAGCTTGCTGAGCTCCAAAGCCACCTCCAAGTTACAGCCATTATCACACACAACCATGCCTGGTTGTAGGTTGAGTGGTGAGAGCCACAGCTCAGTCTGGTCTCTTATCTCCTGCCACAGCTCTGTGGCGGTGTGCAGTTTGTCCCCTAAGCATATCAGCTTCAGCACGGCCTGTTGCCGCTTCCCCACTGCAGTGCTACACTGCTTCCAGCTACCGACTGATGACTGACTGGTGCTGCACACGGATAATTCGGAAGTGGAAGTGGAGGAGGAGAAGTGGGTTTTAGGGCCACTAACGTAGGTGCTGGCGGAAACCGTGATCTACGTAGGGCCCGCCATCCTTGGCGTCTGTAGCACCTGTGCCATCCCAGGGTACGAATCGCTCCCGGCCTCCACAATATTCACCCAGTGTGCCGTCAGGGAAATGTAGCGTCCCTGGCCGAATGCACTTGTCCATGTGTCCGTGGTTAAGTGGACCCTCCCAATAACTGCATTGGTCAGGGCACATGTGATGTTACGGGACATATGTTAGTGTAAGGCAGGCACGGCACACGTTGAAAAATAGTGGCAGCTGGGAACTGCATAACGCGGGACGGCCATCAGGCAGCGATGTCCTCAGTGTCCACAAGCCTAAATGGAAACATTTCCAGGGCCAGTATTTTTGAAAGGTGCGCATTTAGTGCTATGGCCTGTGGGTGGGTGGCTGGGTATTTGTGCTTGCGTTCAAATGCTTGGGGTAATGACAGTTGGATGCTGCGCTGGGACAGGGAAGTGGATGTGGTTGCTGATGGTGCTTGCGAAGGTACAGATGCAGGGCAGGAGGCATCCTCGCCTGCCCCTTCGACAGGTGATTAACCAGCACGTGCCATAGAGGAAGAGGAAGCAGTGGTGTGACTCGCAGACACAGGTTGTGGACCCAGGAGTTCGTCCCACTTATTACAGTGCTTGGATGCCATGTGGTGGATCATGCTTGTGGTGGTGAGGTTGCTAATGTTCACGCCCCGGCTCATTTTGGTTTGGCACAGGTTGCAAACTACTATTCTTTTGTCGTCCGCACTTTCCTCAAAAAAGCGCCATACTGCGGAACACCTACCCCTAGGCAAGGGTGATTTACGCAAGGGGCTGCTCTGTGAAAGAGTTGTGGACCTGTTTGGTGTGGCCCGCCTTCTCCCTTTCCCACTGCCTCTTCCAGCCTGTTGCGGTGCTGCAGATCCTTCCCCCTCTGTACTGCTGTCCTCACTCGGCTTTCCACCTTCCCAGGTTGGGTCAGTGACCTCATTGTCCACCACTTCCTCTTCCACTTCCTCACTCTGATCATCCTCTTGGTTTGTTGACCTAATCACAACTTCAGTGATTGACAACTGTGTACTCTTCATCAACCTCTTGAGACAGTAATTGCGGTTGACTCATTGGCAACTGTGTCTCATCATCATCCACCTCATTAAACACTAATTGCCGTTCCGCAACGTTATGTTTATTGTGACTGTGGCTGCTCAAGAGTTTGGGAATCAGGGCACAAGATCTCATGTCCTTCTTCAAGCGTGCTTGGCGAGAGGGCCAAATCAAGTAATAGAGATGAAAAGAGATCCTTTGAATTTCCGAGTGTGGGATCACTTGTTTGGCCAGGCTGGGAGGAAGGAGAATCAGGGAGAGGATTCTGTTGACCAGACACTTGGCTACTGAGACTGGACTTGGTGGAAGACAGGGTGGTGCTTAACCGACTGGTAGCATTATCTGCTGCAATCCAACCGACCACCTGCTCGCACTGGTCTGACTTCAAGAGTCAGGGTCACCTGGATCCAGAAAAGACAAAATCATAAATACATAAACAGCACTTATCTTGCAGACGACAGACGACTGAGGACTGGGAACTGGGAACTGGGAACTGGGAACAGCAAGCACACACACTCCAGGAAGTAGTATCAGCCGCACACTACTGCATTATGGGGAGGAACTTAAAGGGTAGCAATTAGTCCAACTGCATGACAGCTGAGATAGACTAACGAGATGAGAAACTAAACCAAAACAAAGAAATTCAAGGAGGAGGATCTGAGAAGCTCCTGTGAGCGCTTCTCAGCTGTCTGGCTGTGACAATAAGTGGTTGTGCGTTAGTGCATTCTATCTCTTCCACCCCTGGGGAAGGGCTAGGTGAATGCCCTTGGGAAACCCTGCCAGCAGAGTCTTCAAACAGCATAAGAGACTGCTGCATAACTTGAGGCTCAGACAGTTTCGCTGATATGCATGGGGGTGATGTGACAGACTGATGGGCTTGGTTTTCATGCGCCATCTGTGCGCTTTCTGCAGAGGACTGGGTGGGAGATAATGTGAACGTGCTGGATGCACTGTCGGCCACCCAATTGACTAATGCCTGTACCTGCTCAGGCCTTACCATCCTTAGAACGGCATTGGGCCCCACCAAATATCCCTGTAAATTCTGCTGGCTACTGGGACCTGAGGTAGTTGGTACACTAGGACGTTTGGCTGTGGCAGAAAGGCCACGTCCTCTCCCAGCACCAGAGGGTCCACTAACACCACCACGACCATGTCCACGTCCGCGTCCCTTACTAGTTGTTTTCCTCATTTACCGTTCACCACAATAAGAAAAATATTATTCGGGCCAATGTATTGAATTAAAATTCAGGCCTTTTTTTACAGACACCTAACACTGTCTGGCTATCTATTTAGGTACCGTATTACACTAATACAGGCACACAAGTAATGACAGATTTGGTTGAATATAAATGTGAGGCCTATTTTTTACGCGCTGTGTGACAGATATACCTTTAATCACAGAATTAGACTTGTATCTGCACGGTAGCGTGTGTGTTAAGTTTTTCAGAATGACACTATCAGCACCTTCAATCTAAGATATCCTTTTTGGGATAGATTTAAAGTAGGCCTGATATAGCAGAAACTACTAATTTTGAGAATGGCAAATTTGGGAATAGTTTTTCAACCCAGAACAAAAACTGTGCTTTTACGGTCACTACAAATAATTTGACCAGCTAAAACAGTACAGATTTGGTTGAATATAAATGTGAGGCCTATTTTTTACGCGCTGTGTGACAGATATACCTTTAATCACAGAATTAGACTTGTATCTGCACTGTAGCGTGTGTGTTAAGTTTTTCAGAATGACACTATCAGCACCTTCAATCTAAGATATCCTTTTTGGGATAGATTTAAAGTAGGCCTGATATAGCAGAAACTACTAATTTTGAGAATGGCAAATTTGGGAATAGTTTTTCAACCCAGAACAAAAACTGTGCTTTTACGGTCACTACAAATAATTTGACCAGCTAAAACAGTACAGATTTGGTTGAATATAAATGTGAGGCCTATTTTTTACGCGCTGTGTGACAGATATACCTTTAATCACAGAATTAGACTTGTATCTGCACTGTAGCGTGTGTGTTAAGTTTTTCAGAATGACACTATCAGCACCTTCAATCTAAGATATCCTTTTTGGGATAGATTTAAAGTAGGCCTGATATAGCAGAAACTACTAATTTTGAGAATGGCAAATTTGGGAATAGTTTTTCAACCCAGAACAAAAACTGTGCTTTTACGGTCACTAAATATAACTTGACCAGCTAAAACTGTACTGATTTGGAGGAATAGAAATGTCAGGCCTATTTTTTTAGGCGCTGGGTGACAGGCTCAACTTGCCCCTGATGTAGTATATGGCCAAAAAATAACCACACTATTGATGGTTAAATGCACTTGGGTGACACAGGCTCAGCCTGCACCTAATGTAGTATATGGCCAAAAAATAACCACACTATTGATGGCTAAATGCACTTGATGAAAGCTTGACCCTGATGTAGGATATAGCAAAAAATAACCACACTATTGATGGTTAAATGCACTTGGGTGACACAGGCTCAGCCTGCACCTGATGTAGTATATGGCCAAAAAATAACCACACTATTGATGGTTAAATGCACTTGGTGGTAGCTTGTGCTGGCGCACCACAAGCCACAAAATGGCCGCAGATCACCCCATAAAAAAGTTATATAAAAACGCTCTGGGCAGCCTAAAAAAAGTGAGCAATTCAATATCAGCACTTCAATGATCCACAGCTGGAGATCGATCACTGAATTAAATCTTTTGGAGGAGTTAATCTGCATAATCTCGCCCTAACGTCGCAGCAGCAACCTCTCCCTACGCTTGTATCAGCAGAGTGACGTGCAGCGCTACGTGACCCAAGCTTATATAGAGGCTGGGTCACATGCTGCACTGGCCAATCACAGCCATGCCAATAGTAGGCAAGGCTGTGATGGCCTCTTGGGGCAAGTAGTATGACGCTTGTTGATTGGCAGCCTTTCAAAAAGCGCCAAGAAAGCGCCGAACACCGAACCCGAACCCGGACTTTTACGAAAACGTTCGGGTTCGGTGCTGTGTCACGGACACCCCAAAATTCATATACAGTTCGGGTTCGCTCATCCCTAGTCAGCAGCATCAAGGGGTCCCCGGTTCCCATCGCCACCGGCAGAGCCTCAACTACAACATCCCCTACAGCCGGAGATTCTGAGTCCCCCTGTCCCGGAAGGAGGTTCCAGCAACATAAAGCATGAACTGGCCATTGCCAGCATTAGCAGCCGGTCGCTACCAGATTCCTCCACTAGAGGGCAGTGTAGCTCTGAAGCTGCAGCAAGCCTGGCCTACAAAGTGCAGGAACAACCCCTAATGTCCTTCAGTAGTTCCAGCAGCGAGGAAGACTTCAGGTTCCTCCTGTAAGGAGCTTCTCTTCAGTCAAGTCAAGAAAAAGAAAATTACGTGGACTGCCTCTGACGGTTGAGAGCTTGTTGGCCCGTTTTTATGTTTGTTGCCTGAGTTCACTTTCTCCCAGAGGAGCACGGTTTGTTAGGACTCCACCCAGTACAACTTATCCCAAGTTGCGCGCATCAGTGCCAAATTCCTTTTTTCCCCCTTCTCACCATTCTCAGATTAAGTGGGAGCTCTACCTGCCTTACGGGTTCTCATTAAATTTGCTTTGCTGCTAGTAATAATGTTGTTCTACCTCGTGTGGATTACAAATTACTTTTTTCCTTTTTGCACTACGTGCTACAGTTTGCAACTTTACAAGCCAGCAGCCAAGGAAAGGACTTTGACGTGTACCTGAGCTCTTTGTGATTTCTATTGTGATATTTTTTGCACCAATGTTTTAAAAATTTCAGCTACGTTCAAGCACTTTAGCCCATTGTATGGACTCTTTTACAGGAGCAGCAGTATGATGTTTTATGCACTTCAAATTGACTTTGGACTTTATACCGCTAGCCAGATAGTTAGTATCCTTACTTTATTGCTCATACGGACTGCCTCTGAGGACTCAAAAGTACTAATGGTCCCACTTTGCCTTGTGTCAGTTTTGAAAGCCTAGGTATTATATTGTATTATTTGCATATGCCCTTGACCTTTTTCTCTCCACAGACTTGGGAGGGAAAGCAGCCAGTATGTCCTGTGTCTTGGGAAAATGTGAAGCTACCAGGTTAGACATCAAGATGACGAAGCGTAAAGCATGATTAGACCTTGGTGCAGGAAGGGATTACAGGATGAGAAGCCACCCTTCTATTTGCTGGTGTTTCATAGTATCGTGGAGGGATTACAGTATATAACAGCCCCACGCTTCCGGTGGTAATAGGGCTCAGTATCCACACAAAATGGAAGTATTTGATCGCTTATTGCAGACACTTTGGTTCTCTGGTTTATACAGAGAGGGAAACAGGAAATAGACACCCTACTTACACAGGCAGACACCTATAGGTAGCAATTGCTATGTCAGTTTATGAGTATGTAACATAAAATATTCTAAAGCAGCACTTTAACTTTAAAATGGAACCCTATAATATACCCTAAGCACAAGCAGAGGGCGGTTTGTTTTAAAGTAAGGGGGTATGTAACACTCAGAGTGGTTTTACCATTCCTACACCCTTTTACTGTCTCTAATGGGCTAACATAAATGTCATCGTATGTATTTCTGTCCAGGTCCTCTACTTATTGCAATGCTATGATTGTTATGCAATTGTTATTACATGTAATATGCCTGGTTCACCAGCAGGTGGCAGTGTGTATGGCAGAGCCATACTTAGAATGGTATTCACCATTCCATTCTCCCTCCTCTGAGCAGAAGTGGCCCAGTCCTGCTTCCTTACAGTAGGGAGGGCCTCCATTAAATCCAGGGAATGCAGGTACCAACATGCATGCCGAGCCCACTCCACACCTCTCCTGGTGCCAAATGGCCACTAACAAATGCAATGAGAGTCCACCCTATACCTCTCCTGGTGCCATATGGCTTCCAGTGAGCGAGAAAGAGCAGGCTTAGCTTTATACTCACACTAATTAAAATCAGCCTATGGGGCAAACAGGCTGGTCAGGGGTGCACGACTAAAGTGTCAGCCACACCTCCAGTACAAACTTCAAAGGAAAAAAAAAAAGGGGGTCAGTCAGCACATCCCAATGCGCAGGTGCACGTTGCTGTGGCTGAAAATACAAAGTAAAAAATGCAATGCAACAGCTCTCTGCAAGCCAAATAAAGTACAAAAAAGTATTCTAATGCTAATGCTATGCTTATTATGTAAATTAGAGATGCTTGGCAAATACATTTTGTACAAAATTATTTGGGCCCGTCTGCCACACGTCAAAGCGATCTCCGTAAGACGGGAAACTAACACTAAATTATACCTGTTATGTGCCATGGCGGCTACCAATTCAGGAAGTGTAGGTTCCACATGCATGCTGGGCTTATTTTTTGTCATCTTTGGTCTTACAGAGATCGCCTTGACATGTGGCAGACGGGCCCAAATAATTTTGTACAAAATGTATTTGCCAATTATCTCTAATTTACATAATAAGCACAGCATTTGCATTACAATACTTTTTTGTACTTTATTTGGTTTGCAGAGAGCTGTTGCATTGCATTTTTTACTTTGTGTTTTCAGCCACAGCAACGTGCACCTGCGCCTTCGCATTGGGATGTGCTGACTGACTCCCCTTTTTTTTTCTTTGCAGTTTATAAACATTTCTCCTCCCACATCCCCCTCTGTCCATACTCCCTAAATACTTATTGGTGGCAGTGTGTGAATCTTTATATATTTTTTTTTTATTAATACACTTACCTTCAAGTCCATATCGTGGATGGCTTGTTTTCTCAGGCCTTTTTAGATGGTTATAATAAATAGTACGTTTTAAGAGGTTCACTTATATTTAATTTTGACTTACTATAGGGTTCCCTGTAGCTATTCCAGTAAGAGAGGTGCCTAGAAAACAAGGAAGCTGGGTGGCCTGTCTCTGTGTCTAAAAATAATCTCAGCCACCCGATGCATCTAAAATAATCAACTTTTAAATAATCTACTCAGGCTATTACACGAATATAGGCTAGTTGAGATGCTGTACGCTGCCTATCTATATGTAGTGCAGTCACTCTACTGTGCCATGTACACTTGTGCAAAAGGTGGAGGACTAGGGGCCCATTAGGA
This sequence comes from Bufo bufo, assembly GCF_905171765.1. NCBI lineage: Eukaryota > Metazoa > Chordata > Amphibia > Anura > Bufonidae > Bufo > Bufo bufo. The sequence goes on from NC_053393.1 coordinate 212,544,295, forward strand.
GATTCACCTGTACCCCTGTGGGCCAGTCTGAGCCTGGCTGGGGGGATACAGAGTACACAGAAAATACACCTCCCACCAAGAACAGTTTGTCGCTGCCTCTGAGCAGCCTGGCACACATGAGCAAGTACATGCTGCAGTGCCTGCGCAATGACCGCCGAGTTGCCCTGATTTTTACCAGTGATGATTACTAGTTGGCCACCCTACTGGATCCCCGCTACAAGGACAACTTGCCGTCTTTACTTCCGTCACTGGAGCGTGATCGGAAGATGCGTGAATACAAGTGCACACTGATAGACGTACTACTGACGGCATTCACACCTGACAGCGGGGACTCAGTGGAAGCAGGAGGTGGAGGAGGAGGAAGTTGACAACACAGCTGGGGCACTGGCACCACCTCAGAAGGGAGGGTTAGAAAGGCCAAAATGTGGAAAACCTTCGTCAGCACGCTATAACATCCAGCACCACCATCTGATATGGACTGTATTAGCAGGAGGCAGCGTTTCGGCAACATGGTGGAAGAGTACGTGTGCACAAGTCTGCACGTACTAAATAATGGATCTTCCCCATTTAACTTCTGGGTCTCCAAATTGGACACAAGGCCTGAGCTTGCCCTTTACTCCTTGGAGTTGCTGACTTGCTCTGCAGCAAGTGTATTGTCCGAACGTGTGTTTAGCAATATGTACAAGCCAATGTGTACAAGCTCACATTTATTAAAATTAACCAGGCATGGATCCCACAGGACTTGTCCGTTCCTGGTTCAAGATCATTGTCTCATATTGCTAGAGTAGAGAAGTATACTGGCCGCACCCTGCCATTGTTATACTCCAGTTTGTTTGTTCTGTTTGCCATTTCCAAATGTTTTGGGGCCTCCCAAAATAAAAATAAAATAAAATAAAAAACTGAAAAACAGTGTTGGCTGCCTCCCCCGCCTCTTCCACATACACCTTCATGTCCAACTCCTCCTCCACTCGGACCTCCAACTCCTGGTTCAAGATTATTATTTGCTATTTTGGCAGAGTAAAGAATTATGCCACCCCAACCAGCCATTGTTATACTCCAGCACAGTTTGTGCATTCTGTTTGCCATTTCTCAATGTTTTGGGGCATCCCCAAATTTAAACAAAAAATTAAAAATCAAAGACTGTGTACCTCCTCCTCCTCCTCTTGCATCTACAATGCCACAGCCTCCTCAACGTCTTACTCCACTGGGACCTCTGCCTCCTGGTTCAAGATTATATATTTTTTTTATTATTTTCTATTCTATGTTATTTTAAGTCATTTCCCTATCCAGATATGTTTGCAGGACAATTGCCCTACTCTTACCATATTTTGCTTACTTTCGCAGCCCTCTAGCCTACTACAACTTTTTTACAGCCACTTTACAGCACCAAAGTTCAGGTCCCCATTATCTTCTATAGGGTCTGGGTTTGGGGTCAAGTTTGGGTACCCAAGCCAAACTTTGAACTAAAGCTTGATCGAACCAGTTGACCTCGAACATCCACAGGTCACTCATCCCTACCTGTAACATCTCTCCCTGCACTAAGTTTACTGGAAAATGGTGGAGATCGGGCAGGAGGAGACTTTTTATACAGCTGTGACATCGCAGGGGCTGTCTAGCATTATGGGTGTGTAAGCCGTATACCGGGGTGGGCTCCCCAGGATACAGCGAAGTCACAAATGAGGAGAACAACTCTGACACCAGCTTTGTTAAAACAGACTTTTTACTGTAACAGGATATCAAACACAACCCCAAAAGCAGTGAACATAAAATCAGATTACATACACTCAGCCCGGAGCCCGAGACCCTTGTGTTGCACAGCATGGCGCCCTCCGATGGTAGCCGTAAAACACTTGAGCTAATTTACCTATTGTGAGCAGAGTTAGCACTGCCTCGCCATAACTGTTATTACCCTAAAGCCCTTAAGAACAGGAACGATTGTTTGGGGTGTAAGATACAGGCTAGCCCGCGGTGCAACACAGCAGCTTACAATCATACCAGACTATGCAGTAATTTCCCCCATTCCTTTTCCCAAATCTGATAATGTGGCACGTGCCTAATATATTACTCCCAATAAACACGCTGCGATAACTATAATCTTTGTAGCCTGCCACACAACAACACTAACTAACGTCAGGTTTGATCTCAGTCTCTTGTAATTTCGACGACAATCCTATATTGAGGTGCGTGCACGATCTGTCCCGGGTCTGCTCTGTCTCAACTGATGATTCCAAACCGAACAAGTAGTGCGGTACTGCAGAATAGGTAATATGTTCCTAAGCTGTCATCAGCACTCCTGGCAGATGTCCTCTGTCTACTGGGCAGCATCTGGGTCTTAAACAGCGATCAGCTTCCCTTGGCTGTAACTTTGGTCACAAAATCTTGGTCCCACGCCTGGATATGAAGGGATTCACTCCTCTCTCTCTGTGTCTCTGTGTCTCTGTGTCTCTGAGTCCTTCTAAAATGGTGACTTCCTGCTTTTCTCTGCAGCTTGATATCCCCTCCTCTCATGCATATTGTAATCTGTGCTGTCACAAAGAGGGGGAGGGGATGGTGCACCACTGACTCCACCCATACCCCTGTCCCTGCCTACTTGCACTATCCGTCCTAGGTAACAGAGCACAACTGGGCGGCGTTCCCTAGCCTTGGTAAGTGCAGAGGGACAAACAAGACAGACAAACATAGAATGGTCAACAAGCCGAGTCAGAACCAGGAGATAACTACAATACTAGAGGATAAGCAAGGACAGGTCAAAAACAAGCCAAAGTCAAAAACCAGGAGAAGCGAAGCAGACAGAAGGAGCAAGCAAGGACAGAGACAATAAACCAGTCAGGAGTAAAAGCCATGGAATCACACTAAGGAACGCTGGATAGGACCTTATACACAGGCAACCTGTGGCCAGCAGGTTGCCAGTATATATAGTAGGGAAGGGGAGTCATGTGACGTGGCCAGTGCCACATGACTCATTCTCTTGTAACCAGCCGAGTGCCAAGCTGAGCTCAGACTTCTTACAGTTACCATGAAAGTGGAGGACGCCGACAGCGCTAAGGAGGTGAGTGCGGGTCCTCCCCGCCCTCCGTTGCTATGAAGACGAGGACACAACGCTCGTCCTCGTTCCGTACTAGCCACAGGGCTGGCGGTACTGAGGAGGGAGAACGTGAAGACGGCGCCTCGTGACAGTACCCATCCTTTTACGAGGGGCCACCGGACCCAAAGTCCCCAGAGACGGTTTGTCAGGATGATCATGATGAAACTTTTTAATCAACCTATTCACATGAACTGGTACCCAGGACCTTTCCTCAGGTCCATAACCCTTCCAATGAACCAGGTATTGAAATGAGTTTCAAGCTCTCCTGACGTCAATGATTTTAGAAATGACAAATTAATTTTGATCATTAACCTGTACCGGGGGAAGGGCTGCCTGCGATGAAATTAAAGGGCGAAACATGTTTCTTAAGCATTGATTTGTGTAATAAATTGTGAATACGGATCAAATCTGGCAGCTTCAACCTAAAAGATACGGGATTAATAACATCGAGGATCTCATATGAACCAATAAAACGTGGTGCAAACTTCCTGGACGACACCTTTAGCGACAATTTTTTTGTGGACAGCCAAACCTTTTCTCCGACCTGAAAGTCCACCCCTCTGGAACGCTTCCTATTAGCCTTAATTCTCTGATTCTCCTGAGCTTTTTCCAAGTTCAGTTGAACCTGAGCCCAGACTGTGCACAGTTCTGACGTTACCCTATCCGCTTCAGGGTCAGATGAAGGAACAGATGAACCAGAATTAAATTGAGGGTGGAAACCAAAATTGCAGAAAAACGGAGACACCCCAGTGGAAGAGTTCACACGGTTATTAATGGCAAACTCTGCCAAAGGGAGGAATTTTACCCATAACTGCTAGTTATCAGAGATGTAAGATCTTAGAAATTGTTCAACAGCCTGATCAAGCAGTTCGGTTTGTCCATTGGTCTCGGGATGAAAAGCTGACGAAAAGGACAGATATTTCACATCTCTGACAAAAAGTTCTCCAAAATTTGGAGACAAACTGGACACCCCTGTCAGACACAATTGTGTGGAGTCTTGGACTTGGCACAAACCTTGCAAGCAGAGACATAAGACCTGACATCTCTAGATAACGTGGGCCACCAATAACACCTGGACACGAGTTCTCTGGTGCCCTCAATGCCGGGATACCCACAAAAAACAGAATAATGACACTCACCAAGCAGGAAATGCCCATAAACAAAAAACTTATTTGTAGGTGTCTGTGCCAGAGCTAGATGTTGCTCTGCCTCAATATGAGACGCAAGATCCGCAGATAATGCTGCCACAATGATGTTAGCTGGTAAGATGGGTTCAGGAGGAATGTCAGGGGGTTGAAATGCACAAAAGCTTTGAGACAAGGCATCAGCCTTCACATTCTTACTTCCTGGCCTAAAAGTAATAGAGAAGTTAAAACGCGTAAAGAATAATGCCCATCTAGCTTGATGAAGATTCAGCCTTTTCGCAGACTCAAGAAACAATACATTTTTATGGTCAGTGACAACAGTGATACAATGTTTGCCCCCCTCTAAAAAAATTCTCCACTCCTCAAAAGCCCATTTGATGGCTACAATTCCCGATTACCAATATCATAGTTCCTCTCAGTGGGAGAGAACTTCCATGCGAAAAACACACAAGGTCCTAAATTAGTGAGGTTAGAGGGTCCCTGGGAAAGAACAGCCGCCACCCCATCCTCAGAAGCATCCACCTCCACTATAAAAGGTTTCTCTTGATCGGGCGGAATCAAGACTGGGGCGTTCCTAAAAGATCTTTTAAGGGGTTCGAAGGCTTAAATGGTCACCAAGATCCGTCCCCTTCTTAGTAAGGTCGGTTAAGGGTTTAGCAGTTACCGATTGTTTTTTAAATAAACTAAGGTAATAATTAGAGTACCCTAAAAAGCACTGTAAGGCTGGGTTCACATGGGCGTTGCGGGAAAATGTGCGGGTGCGTTATGGGAACACCCGCGATTTTTCCACGCGAGTGCAAAACATTGTAATGCATTTTTTTCACTCGCGTGAGAAAAATCACGCATGTTTGGTACCCAAACCCGAACTTCTTCACAGAAGTTCGGGCTTGGGATCGGTGTTCTGTAGATTGTATTATTTTCCCTTATAACATGGTTATAAGGGAAAATAATAATATTCTGAATACAGAATGCATAGTCAAATAGCGCTGGAGGGGTTAAAAAAATAATAATAATAATTTAACTCACCTTAATCCGGATTAAGTGGATTAAGGTGAGTTAAATTATTTTTTATTATTTTTAACCCCTCCAGCGCTATTTTACTATGCATTCTGTATTCAGAATGCTATTATTTTCCCTTATAACCATGTTATAAGGGGAAATAATAATGATCGGGTCTCCATCCTGATCGTCTCCTAGCAACCGTGCGTGAAAATCGCACCGCATCCGCATTCACTTCTATGGGGCCTGCGTTGCGTGAAAAACGCAGAATATAGAACATGCTGCGATTTTCACGCAACGCACAAGTGATGCGTGAAAATCACCGCTCATGTGAACAGCCCCATAGTAATGAATGGGTCGGTATTCAGTGCGGGTGCAATGCGTTCAACTCACGCATCGCATCGGCTTGGAATACTCGCCCGTGTGAAAGGGGCCTAAGGCCTCTTTCACACGGGTGAGATTTCTGCGCTGGTGCAATGCGTGAGGTGAACGCATTGCACCCACACTAAATCTGGACCCATTAATTTCTATGGGGCTGTGCACATGAGCGGTGATTTTCATGCATCATTTGTGCGTTCCGTGAAAATCGCAGCATGTTCTATATTGTGCGTTTTCCACGCAACGCAGGCCCCATAGAAGTGAATGGGGCTGCGTGAAAATTGCAAGCATCCGCAAGCAAGTGCGGATGCGGTGCGATTTTCACGCACGGTTGCTAGGAGACGATCAGGATGGGGACCTGATCATTATTATTTTCCCTTATAACATGCTAATAAGGGAAAATAATAGCATTCTTAATACAGAATGCTTAGTACAATAGTGCTGGAGAGGTTAAAAAAAAAGAAAAAATAATTTAACTCACCTTAATCCACTTGTTCGCGCAGCCCGGCTTCTCTTCTGTCTTCATCTTTGCTGTGCAGTAGGAAAAGGACCTGTGGTGACGTCACTACGCTCATCACATGGTCCGTCACATGATTCATCACCATGATAAAAGATCATGTGATGGACCATGTGATGAGCGCAGTGACGACATCAAAGGTCCTATTCCTCAAAGAAGAAGACAGAAGAGAAGCCGGGCTGCGCGAACAAGTGGATTAAGGTGAGTTTAATAAAAAAAAAAAAATTTAACCCCTCCAGCCCTATTGTACTAAGCATTCTGTATTAAGAATGCTATTATTTTCCCTTAGAACCATGTTATAAGGGAAAATAATCCAATCTACACAACACCTAACCCAAACCCGAACTTCTGTTTTGCACTCGCGCGGAAAAATCGCGCATGTTCCTGCAACGCACCCGCATCTTTTCCAGCAACGCCCGTGTGAAACCAGCCTAAGGCTTTTAGGGATAACCGTCTCACCCAGTCTAAAATAGCTTGTACCTTACCAGGATCCATTTTAAACGCATGTGGAGTGAGGACATAGCCAAGATACAAAATTTATTGTACCCCAAAAAAAAATCTAACTTAGCAGATAGTAACATTTTTTTTAGAATATCAAGTACTTGCCTGATATGCATAACATGAGAATCCCAACTCGAAGAAAAAATTTAAGTATTATCAAGATACACAAACAAAATTTGCCAATAAAGTCCCTGAAAATGTCATTCATGAAATTTTGAAAAACCGCAGGAGCATTACTAAGCCCAAAAGGCATGACCAAATATTCTAAATGTCCTTCCGGAGTCTTAAAAGCAGTTTTCCATTCGTCTTCTTCTATAATTCAAACTAAATTGTATGCTCCTCTCAAATTGAGTTTGGAAAACCATGAAGCCCCCCAGAACCTGACTGAACAGATCAGGGATTAAAGGAAGGGAATATTGATTCTTAATGGTGATCTTGTTCAATTTTCGCTAGTCAATACAGGGTCTAAGGCCTCCGTCCTTTTTTTTTGCCAAAAAAGAATCCAGCCCCCACAGGAGACACAGAGCGTCGAATGAGACTTTCCTTAACATATTCTCTCATGTAATTGCATTCAGGACCAGATAAATTATATATCCGCCCCTAAACATAGACCCTCCCGCTAGTTCAATAGCGCAATCATATGGTCTATGGGGGGTAAGCTCTCGGGGTCAGATGAGGAGAATACATCCATATATTACTCGATGAACGGAGGTAAAGTCTTGGATTCTGCTGAGACCCCTGCTTGCACAAAAGATAAACAAGAATCACATTTAGGGCCCCATTTTTCAAGCTCCCCTCTGGCCCAATTTATCACCAGGTTATGCAATTGGAGCCAGGGCATACCTAACACCACATCAACAGTTACATTTTCCAAGATTAACAGAGAGCAAATCTCGGTATTGCACACCCCTACAGTTAAAGTTATTTCAGGAGTATAAAACTTGATCATCATAATGGGGTGTAATCTATGGCTACCATTTAAACAGGGGATCCCCACCTGAAGAGCAAACTTAATATCAATAAAGTTAGCGGCAGATCCAGAGTCGATAAACTTACCTTACCTGAACCCTTGTTAGTCCCTAATGAAATAGTAACCGGTACTAATAATTTACTTTTAACCTCCCCATGGAGTACCTTGTCTTTAGATCCCACAGTTTTGGGTGATCTTCCGGAAGGAGGGATCTTGGGACACTGGCGGATCAAATGATCGGAGTCGCCACAGTAAAAACATGTACCATGGCGGCAGCGTTGGTCTCTTCTGCTCATACCAATCTGCATGGGTTCATCAGCAAAAGGCTCGGACTTGATTTCCAATGGACAGACCTCTGGTTTGGACATAACCTGGGGAAAAAACGAATATTCCTGCTGTCTCTCCCTAATGCGTCTGTCCAGTCTTACTGCAAGAGTCATGGTTTCTTTCAAGGTCTCAGGGGAAGGATAACCTACAAGCATATCTTTAAGAGTCTCAGACAAACCAGATCTGAACTGACTTTTGAGAGCAGGTTTATTCCAACCAGATGGAACGCACCACTTTCTAAACTAAGTACATTATTCCTCTACTGGTCGGTCACCCTGCACCAAAGCTTTCAGCTGACTCTCTGCTACGGTTGCTTTGTCCGGTTCATCATATAGCAGCCCTAGGGGCTGAAAAAACGCACCTACTGACTCAAGACACAGCGAGTCGGGGGGTAATGAAAACGCCTACTCCTGGCGGTCACCCTGTAACAGGGATATAATAATTTCCACTCACTGTGGCCAGAGGCCAGAAGAATGGGGTTGCAGTCAGAAATATAGTTTGCAACTCTCCTTAAAGGTTTGAAAACTTTTGTGGTTCCCTGAGAACCGCTCAGGAAGTTTAACGTCGGGTTCCACCTGTAAAGCGGATGGAGGGGAAACAGTGAGGTTACGGCCAGCTTCTTGAGCTTGTAACCTCTCTCCTAGCTCCTGAACAACCTGGGCCAGGTTCAGGACATGATCCGTCAGGTTTTGCAGGGGATTCATAGTGGTAAAGTGGGCCTGTGAATCTGTCACAAAGAGGGGGAGGGAATGGTGCACCACTGACTCCACCCACACCCCTGTCCATGCCTACTTGCACTATCCATCCTAGGTAAGGGAGCACAACTGGGCGGGATTCCCTAGCCTTGGTAAGTGCGGAGGGACAAACAAGACAGACAAACATAGAATGGTCAACAAGCCGAGTCAGAACCAGGAGATAACTACAATACCAGAGGATAAGCATAGACGGGTTTTAAAACAAGCCAAAGTCAAAAACCAGGAGAAGCGAAGCAGACACAAGGAGCAAACAAGGACGGAGATGATAAACCAGTCAGGAGTCACACTAAGGAACACTGGATAGGACCTTATTCACAGGCAACCTGTGGCCAACAGGTTGCCTGTATATATAGTGGGGAAGGGGAGTCATGGGACGTGGCCAGCGCCACGTGACTCATTCCCCAGCAAGAGGAGTCATGTGACGTGGCCAGCGCCACATGACTCATTCTCCTGCAACCAGCCGAGTGCTCAGCTCGGCACTCGGACTCCTTACAGTTGCCATGGAAGTGGAGGACGCTGACCGCGCTAAGGAGGTGAGTGCCCTCCGTGGCTGTGGAGATGAGGATGCAGTGCACATCCTCGTTCTGTACTAGCTGCAGGGTGACGGCGGCACTGAGGAGGGAGAATGTGAAGTCGGCGCCTCGTGACATGTGCAGTCTGTGTGCTGTGTCTGAGACACAGCGGCATCTTGTGGCCGAACAGCAAAATAACATTGTTCATGCAATAAGAGCTGTTTCAAAATCTCACAGGTGGTTTCTCATTCCTGGGATTCTTACTTCCTCTTTTTAACATGTGCAGCAGCCATTTTAGTAAAAATCTGATTAGTTACCACAAAGAGCGAGGTAAATCAACTTTGTGACGTATCAAACTTTTCATTAAATTTGGATTGAATTCCACTTCATCAACTTCGATTCGCTCAACACTATCTATAAACTACACATATATCCTGTTCCTTCCATATATAAGAAGTATAGGGAATTCAGTATACTCCTGTATATGTGGAATATGTGTTCATTCAACTATAAACTACACATATATCCTGTTCATTCCATATGTAAAAAGCACAAGGAATTCAGTATGCACCTATATACAGGTATGTGGAATATGTGTTCATTCAACTATAAACTACACATATAAACGCAAAAACACGAATGCAATAGCACTCTGCAACCAGCACTCTGCCTCTATGCTGGATGTTGAATGAGGCATTGGTGTACATTTCGGCCAAAGCGTAATAAGCCACTCACCACGTCAAGGTCGCCTCTATGAGTGGTCCCTAACACTAGTTCCTACCTGCAGAATGCTATTGCATTTGTGTTTTTGCGTTTGTATATGTATTTCGCCATAGCGATGTGCACCTGCATACAGGGTTGTGCTGACTGAATCCCCCACATTTAAACTACATATATATCCTGTTCATTCCATATGTAAGAAGCACAGGGAATTCAGTATACACCTGTATATGTGGAATATGTTGTCATTCCTCTATAAACTACATATATATCCTGTTCCTTTCATATGTAAGCAGCACAGGGAATACAGTATACACCTATATACAGGTATGTGGAATATGTGTTCATAGTAAATACATAAAACTAATTATACCTGTCACGAGGGTATCGAGAACCACGCCTGACTCCGTTATACCCGGGGTCAGGAAGTCGCAGCGGTTGGCTGCACGCTCTATTTAAGATAGGGCTGTTTTACTTATGGTAGCTTTCTGGGTTTGCTTTGCAAACTCTTTTGGCTCACTCAGGGATCCGTAGCTCCTTCTCCTCAGCTGTTCCTTGTCCAGCACTCCCAGACCTCCTTATATTCCTCTCTCACACTTCTCTGGTTGCCAGAGATAGAGCTTCCTGCCTGGACATCTATTCTGACCTTCTGGAGCTGTGTTGCTGCGTTCGCTGGTAGTTGGTCCAGAACGCTACCCTCCGGATCCCTGTTGGACCTTTTTGGTCTATTGTGATCGCCCACCTGGGTGTATGTGTTTGTCTGTTTTGTCTGTCATCTCCCTGGTGTTTCCCTCTTAGTGATAGTGGTGCGGACTAGCGATCCCACCGGCCCGTTCACTATCTAGGGCTCATATTAGGGAAAGCCAGGGTTTAGGCACGTGATCGCCGCACGGGTGAGGAACCCGTCTAGGGACGTCAGGGCAGTCAGGTGCCAGCCGCAAGGTGAGTTAGGGGTCACCACCTTTCCCTCTCCCTTGGGCAGAGCTTTCCCTGTTTTCCTCCCTGTGCGTGACGTCGGTCATTACAATACCGCTCTCTATGGATTTACAAATTGATATTTACTTGTGTTTTAGTATGTCCTGTATAAAACTAAACAATTACGCCTTGCCATCTACTGTTCTGTTGCATTGGCTCTGTCTATTTGTGCAATTCATTGTTTATTTGTGCATTAGACCCGCCCACTATAAAGGGTCCACCCACTATTGCTTCCTTCTACAACATGGATCCACTTTGGGGGAGTTTATATCAGCATTATTTTTACCTTTTGTCTCACCTCTATCTCCTCATAGATTGCAAGCTCTTCGGAGCAGGGCCCTCATTCCTCTTATTTTTATTGTTGGCTTGTTTGCTGCTGTGTAATGTATGATTTTAGTTGTATATAAACCCTCTGATTGTAAAGCGCTGCAGAATATGTTGGTACTACATGAATAAAAATTATTATTAGAAGAATAGAAAACAAAAAACATATCCTGTAAAAAAAAAAACACGGATCTTGTGCATCAGTTACCACATTTGGGATACATTTCAGTATTTTTTTTTTCACCTAAAATAATAAATAACGGATCTTTCTCTCACTAAAGGCTACTGGGAAGCATTTGAAGACAGAATTAATGAAGTCTTCTCCAGTGCTTTCTCACGTACACCTCCTTCTATTGTGCCTTACCCCTTCAATTAAGCCCCGGAAGCATAATCTTCCTACAATGCTATTGCTGGCCGCTAAATTATTAATACCAACCTTTTCGCAGAATCCTAAGGGCTCTTTCACACTGTGTGAAAGAGTGCCAAGCCCCACTCCGGACTGCAGAGACACGGAGTATTAACATGATTGATAATGCTCCATGCCTCTCTGGGACCTTTTTACTACAAAATCACAGTGAGATAAAGATGTCACTGTGATTTTGTAGTAAAAAGATAACAGAGAGGAACAAAGCGTTATCAATAGTTTTGAGCGAGCATGCTCGGCCGAACATGCTCGAGTCTCCTCCCCGCTATGCGGCAAATAAACGTGTAGGTAAGTACTGCCCGCACTGCAATACCAGTAGCCATGTTGGCTACTGATATTACAGTGATTGGCTTGCCGGAACACGTCATCGGGTGCTAAATAACACCCGATGACGCATGTTCGACTCATTTGTAGTCAGGGAGAGCTGCGCTTTGTAAGGGACAGAGAGATTATAGGGAGTCTGATCGCAATCAATTCAGTAGAAAAAAATGTTTCAAAGACCCAAAAGTCCTTTTAAGGACTATTGTGTGTGGTGGCAGGCTGGCAGTATTTTATAGCTACAGTACAATTATTCTTTTCCCATCATTTTCAATACTTTTTATATAGAGGGTGTCTGCAGTGTCTAGTGATATCTGTATAATACCTTCTGTGTGTCAGGGCCAGAGATAGGAGAAATATAACTGAAAAATACTATATTTTTTCCATCATTTTCAATACTTTTCATATAGAGGGTGTAAAGGGGGAATATTAATCACCAATATTTATGCAAATATCGATAATTAATATTCATAAATGGGAGGAGCCATCTAGTGATAACTCCGCCTATTTATGCCTTTATATAATAACAATACTTTCGCTATGCTTTACACTGATCACTATGCTAGCTGCATGCGCCTTACTAACTAACTATCGCCAATAACTACACGTTACACAGATAGTTACAAGTAACAGTATTTATTACTAACAATACACTACGCACGCAGTACACTGCAATACAGCCTAAACTACACTACACATTCCCAATTCCACCCATAAACTATCTATACAGTTCACACATACAAGTATATTAACAATCCACCCCACCTGACTATTCACTGTCCCTACGGGGTACGACGAAGGGTTAAAAGGATTGTTTGCAGAGCAGAGGCATGCTCTACAGAGAAGGGATAACCAAGGCAGGGAACCAGGGTAACCCAGGGGTTAACCAGGGGACTCAGCAGGGCAGGGTGAAGGGTTAGCAGGGGAATGCTCAACAGAGAACAGAGCACATAACGCTCTGTTCTGTCAGCAGAGCAGGGGTTAAGGACAGCAGCAATGCTGCTGGAGTTACAGTAAGGGGGGGGGGGTTGTGGCCACCAGGGGTTAATCAGGAGTCAGGATGGGCCACTAGGGACTCAGGGGCCCAGAATGTAGGGGATAAGGGTATGGATCCGGGGTAAAGGGGTATGGAAGGGTTAATTAGGGGTGGCGATACTCAAGGTTTTGTTGCTCGTTCGTCCAGGGGTTAACGCCGCTCCTATCGGGGGGGGGGGGGGAGATGTCCGGCAGGGTCCCTCTTCCTGAGCGCAGGATGCGCTCTCCTTCAAGTGGGTGTAAGGGCTGAAGGGGTCCGGTCCGGCGGAGCGCAGGATGCGCTGCCCTTTCAGGTGGTGGTGGTGGGGGGGGGTCCCGATCCTGAGCGCCGATGCACTCTCCAGGTGGGGGCCCCGATCCTAACCCAGAGTGCCGGGGCCGCCAGATATTTATCCACCGGCGGCCCGCACTCCCGCGCCACGCCGCCCACCAGGGGGCGCGCGCGCCCCTCATCCACATGGGCCGGCGCAGTGATATGACGTCACTGTGCCGGCCAGCACATCGGGGACGCGCTGCAGACAGGTGGGAGAAGCCTTTGATCTCCCGCCTGCTGCACCTAGCATTCCGGACAGTGCGATAGTAATCGCACTGTCGGAATGCACATAATAGAAGGAGGAGAGGCTTCTCCCCTTCTTCTATCATGTGTAATTATCTCCAGCGGCGCTGGGCATAATTACAACAGAGGGCTCAGATTCTGTTCAATCTGAGCTCTTTGTATCCATCAGGATGACCGGACCCTTGTCCGGTCATTCTGATGCAATTAGCCAGATTGCATCGGTGCGAATGCTTGGGGCACATTCACACCGATGCACCTGGTTTCAGTTGTAGGAGGGGGGGGATATATATAATATACATGTGTATTGATGCTTGGGGCACATCCATACACATGTATACATTAATCATACATTCTAAGGGGCCACATTCATATATATATAAGGGGGCACAGGCCCCTACATTATAAGAGGGCACAAGCCCTTACAATATAAGAGGGCACAAGCCCCTACAATATAAGAGGGCACAAGCCCCTACAATATAAGAGGGCACAAGCCCCTACAATATAAGGGGGCACATATTTCCCACAGGGGCCACCATGAGCCCCTGGGGATCACCATGGGCAGACGTGCGCAGATGCTGGGCACATTTGCGCACATCGTCCCATGATGCTGGGTTGAAGTATGCACACATATACCATACATGCCCGCACGTGTTTGCAGGCATGCATGGATATATATGCATACGTCTCAACCGTTCCTCAACAATCCCCTGTTGTCGGACTATATAATACGACAATATCTTGGGGGAACGGGTTGAGATATATTTGCCCCCCTTCAACCCCATCTTTGGTGGAAGTTCAGGAAGAACTGTAGTGCACACTGATCTTTAGGTACTTAGACATCCCTCTTCCTCCGACCTGCCCTTCACCATAACCTACTCCTCCGTCCACAGGATACACCGTCTTCTTCTTGACATCTTTAGGATACCACACACCCACAGTCTCTTTAACAGTCTTTTAGTGTCGGCCACCCCCACTTTGGAGTGACCACACCCCCACAGTCTCTCGGTAATTCTGCCGATCTTCAGGTATCTTCGCCCCCCCCCAATTCTGGAGCGGGTTCACCCTTACAGTCTTTAACTGGCCTTTCTTTAACAGTCTCTTGGTGTCGGCCACCCCCACTTTGGAGTGACCACACCCCCACAGTCTCTCGGTAGTTCTGCCGATCTTCAGGTATGGCCCGCCTCCAAGGCATCTGGAGCGGGTTCACCCTCACAACCTCAGTCCCAACTTTCTTCTATCCAACGTCTGTTTCCATCTTGATGGGTGCGGTTCTCCTGTGGACAAATTAATAGGTCTTTACAAGGCAGGTCAGATTCTTAAGCGGTGATGTCATAGTACCTAAATTCTACTGCGGAGAACACCTCCGCCACACTACACCTCCAGCCCTCCCCTTAAGAACCTCACCGTTCCAGGGTTCAAGGTGGCAAATGAATGATGCCTGTCCCTATCGTGACCTAACCTTATCCCCATTCACACAAAATACAGGTCACATCCCTCCCAACACCACCAAAATCATTATATGTATGTGTACCCATAGAGACTCATGCAACCTGGCATATCTCTACACCTCCAAAGACACAGGTAGGTCGCAGACCCCTGTGTCAATGGGAAACGACTATAGGATGCAAATGTGTACAGCCGAATATAGGCTGTCACACATTTGCACCTAGAGTGTCCATGAGTACACAATCAACCGACAAACAAAATCAATAAATACAATGTGCTATGGGGTTTCGGGGTAGTACAAGTTATACGTCCCGAACCCTCATAGGAAACAAAGTGTGTCCATACAATATTTGGCTACAGGAACAATGTTAGCGTTATGTCCTGAGCCTCCTCCTTTGGTTAGCTCGGTAAAGTTCTGTCTGGTTCTGGTGTATTTGGTCAATAAGTCCCTTGACCCTCCGATATTACGATGACCAGAACCAGAAGAAGTTTCACTGGGTGAAACAAGTGAATAAGTTCTTCCACCCGAACGTCTCCCAAGTCTTCCTCCAGAGCCTTAAATAATGCTCCCACTGGATTGTGGCACAGTCTTCTCTAGAACACCTCTAGGTAGAGGTCGCTTCGTTGCCAAAATCCAGTGGGATCCTCTGGAGCCTCACAAAAGTGTCAGGGGGAATAGCTGGCCTCTTCTGTGGCATCTCCTGGGTTTTTCTTCCGCTCCATATAAAATCACACCTATGGCAGAAGAAAACACCAGGCGCTCCCAGGGGAATTTCTCCCCTAACAGTGCAATTAAATGTGAAAATTCCCAGCCCCAATACCTTTGACCCATGGGTAGAGAAAGGTATTGGGCTGCCCTTTATCTCACAGGACCCCTCGTTATCCCAACACTGGTGTCTGAACACCCTACCTTCAGAGGATTGCGTCCTCTGCTACACATCCCTCTGCACCAACAGATAAGGATGGCCACCCTACTAGGTTAGGATAACTGGAGTTCTGTGGACAAAGCACCATCTTGTTATTGATGGCACCGCATCCCTGTCCACTCATGTGTACCCAGGCTGATTTCCCCCTGTGATCCCATCTTGTGGAGGCCCGCAGAACCAATGGCATAGGCATGCCCTGGCTCCCCAGGACCCCACAACACAAGAACACAGTCCACACTCTGCTCTCAAACACTCTCAGAGTGTGCTGCCTGCTCGGACTAAAATTAAGTGCGCAGCACAACATTACACCAATGTTGTCTGTCCGCCCCAGTCCCCAGCGCAACACAGCCCTACCGAAAACCTTGAGCAAAACAGTGTTATCTGTATCGATCTGAGACCCTGGTTGCCCAGAACAATATCACATCATCCTTTGTGTGCTGCATGGAGAAGGTCCTTATGCCTTCTCCCGACCAGCAAGATTTCCCGTGTGATATTATCTGCTCGCGAACCTATACGTTCTCGATCCACAGTATAACACTGTTCCACTCCAAGGGGACACAGAATGAAACAAGACAGCAGACGGGACTTACAACACTACATGAATCAGCATGGTAGAACACATCCGTAGACAAGGACTACCACCATCAACATCAAGAAAAACTTACAAACAGATAACAAAAACACACAACATGGACATACACAGGGAACAAACGGTGTAACAAATAGTACAGGGGTGTCAAATGTTGCCTAGCCTAGCTTGGCCACTCTGACCCCTCAGCAGCTGGTGATTCTGCCAAGAGGTAACCCCGTTATGGCCCGGTTGACTAGACCCCACTGCACAATTTGTTACCTGGCTGATACTGTTGGACACTTTGCAATTACTTGCACAAGGGCAATTCCTTGCAATATGTCCTTTGTTCCCACACCTGAAACACGTGACTTGGTTTCCTGTCCTGTGTGTTTTGCAGTGTCTCGCTATGTGACCTAGGCCACCACATGCAAAACATCTGATGCTTGCTCTGCATGACCCAGGTCCATCTACACTGCAGCCGTGCTCCCTTCTCCTGAATTGTACCATCCTCAGGGACGCACTCTTCACCACAGTTCTTTTTCCCAAAGTCAGGGAAAAATCTCTGTTAGTCTGGACCGGCTTGACCTGATGATTAGACCGGTCACAGACTACTCTCCCCCCTTGTGGCCCTGCACAGGGCAACATTTTGGGAGATTCCGACCCTGGCTTTAAGGGAAAAAGAAAGGGCCGGCACCAACTTGGTGATAACCTGTTGCATGCCAGACATTAGCTGGGACCTTACAGCAACCTCAGCCTTCAATTTGGCTACCGTCACATTAGTAGAGGCAGTCCGCTCCTTTAAGGCCTTGACTTCAGTATAAGACTGAGTCAACTTAGCCTCAATTTCCTCCTTCTGCCTCTGCAGCTCTACTAACTGTGACTCTATCCTAGCCACCTGCGCATCTCGGTCAACAGTAGACTGCACATTCTCTGCCAGCTGTGCCTGCAATGTCGAAACCTGGTCCGAATTATTGGCACAGCACTGGCAGTGAATGGCCAGAGGAATTGTCTCCGTTGACTGAGACACCAGCGCCACTTCCTTTGGCTTACAGATGCTGGCCTCAAACCTATGAACGAGTTTGGCCAGCATCCAAAGCCGTTTGGTGACCTTGTTCAACACCGTCCGTTTGTTAACACAAAGCTTGTCATAACTACAAGCCTGTGCCAACAAATCGGACCACAGCATTTCTGCTGACTTGTATGTAGTGGGGAGGATGGGGTTAAATGTGCTGTGTTTGGCTAAGTGTTGCAGTGTGGGGAAGTCCATACTCACCGTTTGATGAGCGTCCATTTTCTCCTTGGGGCCGTACCTCTTCGTCCTTGCAGCTGCTTGGAAGAAGTCCATTTTCCCGGATCGCTTCTTCCCCAGCCGGACTTGTATGCCGCTCCCACGAAGATGGATCTCCTTCAGTGACGTGTGCTCTTCTCCCTTGCAATCACTTGAGCGATGCTTGTTGGTGCTGTACTTTTCCGTGTCTTCTTCTCTTACCCCAGCGACGGTGACCGTGTAAAGCAAATACAAAAATATTAATTCACAGAACAATTATAGATTCTCTGCTAAAGATTTTGATCTGCGCCTGGTGCTGTGAGGAAGAGTCGCGCTACCTGTCCGAATTATCAGGTCCTAGACGCTCAGACCACTGACCACGTCTCTCTTGCCTGATAATTGACAGTGTAACGGACCTCTAGCCTCAAAACCAAACACAGATTTCAAAATCTAAGCAGTGGGCCTGGCTCGCCAATGTAACGGGGGAATATTAATCACCAATATTTATGCAAATATCGATAATTAATATTCATAAATGGGAGGAGCCGTCTAGTGATAACTCCGCCTATTTATGCCTTTATATAATAACAATACTTTCACTATGCTTTACACTGATCACTATGCTAGCTGCATGCGCCTTACTAACTAACTATCGCCAATAACTACACGTTACACAGATAGTTACAAGTAACAGTATTTATTACTAACAATACACTACGCACGCAGTACACTGCAATACAGCCTAAACTACACTACACATTGCCAATTCCACCCATAAACTATCTATACAGTTCACACATACAAGTATATTAACAATCCACCCCACCTGACTATTCACTGTCCCTACGGGGTACGACGAAGGGTTAAAAGGATTGTTTGCAGAGCAGAGGCATGCTCTACAGAGAAGGGATAACCAAGGCAGGGAACCAGGGTAACCCAGGGGTTAACCAGGGGACTCAGCAGGGCAGGGTGAAGGGTTTGCAGGGGAATGCTCAACAGAGAACAGAGCACATAACGCTCTGTTCTGTCAGCAGAGCAGGGGTTAAGGACAGCAGCAATGCTGCTGGAGTTACAGTAAGGGGGGGGGGGTTGTGGCCACCAGGGGTTAATCAGGAGTCAGGATGGACCACAGAATGTAGGGGATAGGGGTATGGATCCGGGGTAAAGGGGTATAGAAGGGTTAATTAGGGGTGGCGATACTCAAGGTTTTTTTGCTCGTTCGTCCAGGGGTTAACGCCGCTCCTATCGGGGGGGGGGGGGGGGGGGATGTCCGGCAGGGTCCCTCTTCCTGAGCGCTCTCCTTCAAGTGGGTGTAAGGGCTGCAGGGGTCGGGTCCGGTCCGGCGGAGCACAGGATGCGCTGCCCTTTCAGGTGGTGGTGGTGGGGGGGAGTCCCGATCCTGAGCGCCGATGCACTCTCCAGGTGGGGGCCCCGATCCTAACCCAGAGTGCCGGGGCCGCCGGATATTTATCCACCGGCGGCCCGCACTCCCGCGCCACGCCGCCCACCAGGGGGCGCGCGCGCCCCTCATCCACATGGGCCGGCACAGTGATATGACGTCAGTGCGCCGGCCAGCACATCGGGGACACGCTGCAGACAGGCGGGAGAAGCCTTTGATCTCCTGCCTGCTGCACCTAGCATTCCGAACATTGGTCGGAATGCACATAATAGAAGAAGGAGAGGCTTCTCCCCTTCTTCTATCATGTGTAATTATCTCCAGCGGCGCTGGGGATAATTACAACAAAGGGCTCAGATTCTGTTGAATCTGAGCTCTTTGTATCCATCAGGATGACCGGACCCTTGTCCGGTCATTCTGATGCAATTAGCCAGATTGCATCGGTGCGAATGCTTGGGGCACATTCACACCGATGCACCTAGTTTCAGTTGTAGGAGGGGGGGGATATATATAATATACATGTGTATTGATGCTTGGGGCACATCCATACACATGTATACATTAATCATACATTCTAAGGGGCCACATTCATATATATATATATATAAGGGGGCACAGGCCCCTACATTATAAGAGGGCACAAGCCCTTACAATATAAGAGGGCACAAGCCCCTACATTATAAGAGGGCACAAGCCCCTACAATATAAGGGGGCACATATTTCCCACAGGGGCCACCATGAGCCCCTGGGGATCACCATGGGCAGACGTGCGCAGATGCTGGGCACATTTGCGCACATCGTCCCATGATGCTGGGTTGAAGTATGCACACATATACCATACATGCCCGCACGTGTTTGCAGGCATGCATGGATATATATGCATACGTCTCAACCGTTCCTCAGTGACTAGAGACATATGTAAATTACCTTCTGTGTATCAGGGCCAGAGATTGGAGAAATATAACTGAAAAATACTATATTTTTTCCATCATTTTCCAAAAAATTTCTATAGAGGGTGCCTGCAGGGACTAGACACATCTGTCCAATACCTTCTGTGTGTCAGGGCCAGAGATTGGAGAAATATAACTGAAAAATACTATATTTTTTCCATCATTTTCAATAATTTATCTATAGAGTGTGTCTGCAGTGACTAGAGACATCTGTCCAATACTTTCTGTGTGTCAGGGACAGGGATTGGAGAAATATAACTGAAAAATACTATATTTTTTCACTCATTTTCAATAATTTATCTATAGAGTGTGTCTGCAGTGACTAGAGACATCTGTCCAATACTTTCTGTGTGTCAGGGACAGGGATTGGAGAAATATAACTGAAAAATACTATATTTTTTCACTCATTTTCAATAATTTATCTATAGAGTGTGTCTGCAGTGACTAGAGACATCTGTCCAATACCTTCTGTGTGTCAGGGCCAGAAATTGGAGCAATATAACTGAAAAATACTATATTTTTTCCATCATTTTCCCAAAAAATTCTACAGAGTGTGTCTTCAGTGACTAGAGACATCTGTCCAATACCTTCTGTGTGTCAGGGCCAGAGATTGGAGAAATATAACTGAAATCTATTTTCCTTTTTCCCTACTTTTACGTACTTTTTCCATATACTGTGCTTGTTGTGAACTGTGACATCCGTGCCACATCTTGTGTGTCAAGCGTGCATATAACATTTAATATGCGCAAGGCGAGCAGTAAGGGACGGGGAAGTGGCGGTGATGCTGATGGTTCATGCAGAGGCCGTGGCCCAGGACGTGTTGAAACTGTGCCTGCTGCCAGAGCATAAGAAAAACAATCACCCACGATACCTAGCTTCATGTCCCACTTTGCAGTGCGTCGCAGGACAAAACTCTTGAAGTCAGACCAGTGCGAGCAGGTGGTCGGTTGGATTGCAGCAGATAATGCTACCAGTCGGTTAGGCACCATCCTATCTTCCACCAAGTCCAGTCTCAGTAGCCAAGTGTCTGGTCAACAGAATCCTCTCCCTGATTCTCCTTCCTCCCAGCCTGGCCAAACAAGTGATCCCACACTCGGAAATTCCGAGGATCTCTTTTCATCTCCATTACTTGATTTGGCCCTCTCGCCAAGCATGCTTGAAGAAGGACATGAGATCTTGTGCCCTGATTCCCAAACTCTTGAGCAGCCACAGACACAAGAACATGACGTTGCGGAACGGTAATTAGTGTTTAATGAGGTGGATGATGATGAGACACAGTTGCCAATGAGTCAACCGCAATTACTGTCTCAAGAGGTTGATGAAGAGTACACAATTGTCAATCACTGAAGTTGTGGTTAGGTCAACAAACCAAGAGGATGATCAGAGTGAGGAAGTGGAAGAGGAAGTGGTGGACAATGAGGTCACTGACCCAACCTGGGAAGGTGGAAAGCCGAGTGAGGACAGCAGTACAGAGGGGGAAGGATCTGCAGCACCGCAACAGGCTGGAAGAGGCAGTGGGAAAGGGAGAAGGCGGGCGACACCAAACAGGTCCACAACTGTTCCACAGAGCAGCCCCTTGCGTAAATCACCCTTGCCTAGGGGTAGGTGTTCCGCAGTATGGCGCTTTTTTGAGGAAAGTGCGGACGACAAAAGAATAGTAGTTTTCAACCTGTGCCAAACCAAAATGAGCCGGGGCGTGAACATTAGCAACCTCACCACCACAAGCATGATCCACCACATGGCATCCAAGCACTGTAATAAGTGGGACGAACGCCTGGGTCCACAACCACTGCTTCCTCTTCCTCTATGGCACATGCTGGTTAATTGCCTGTCGAAGGGGCAGGCGAGGATGCCTCCTGCCCTGCATCTGTACCTTCGCAAGCACCATCAGCGACCACATCCATTTCCCTGTCCCAGCGCAGCATCCAAATGTCATTACCCCAAGCATTTGAACGCAAGCACAAATACCCAGCCACCCACCCACAGGCCATAGCACTAAATGCGCACCTTTCAAAAATACTGGCCCTGGAAATGTTTCCATTTAGGCTTGTGGACACTGAGGACATCGCAGCCTGATGTCAGCGGCCGTCCCGCGTTATGGAGTTCCCAGCTGCCACTATTTTTCAACGTGTGCCGTGCCTGCCTTACACTAACATATGTCCCGTAACATCACATGTGCCCTGACCAACGCAGTTATTGGGAGGGTCCACTTAACCACGGACACATGGACAAGTGCATTCGGCCAGGGACGCTACATTTCCCTGACGGCACACTGGGTGAATATTGTGGAGGCCAGGAGCGATTCGTACCCTGGGATGGCACAGGTGCTACAGACGCCAAGGATGGCGGGCCCTACGTAGATCACGGTTTCCGCCAGCACCTACGTTAGTGGCCCTAAAACCCACTTCTCCTCATCCGCCTCCTCCTCCACTTCCACTTCCGAATTATCCGTGTGCAGCACCAGTCAGTCATCAGTCGGTAGCTGGAAGCAGTGTAGCACTGTAGTAGGGAAGCGGCAACAGGCCGTGCTGAAGCTGATATGCTTAGGGGACAAACTGCACACCGCCACAGAGCTGTGGCAGGAGATAAGAGACCAGACTGTGCTGTGGCTCTCACCACTCAACCTACAACCAGGCATGGTTGTGTGTGATAATGGCTGTAACTTGGAGGCGGCTTTGGAGCTCGGCAAGCTCAGACACATCCCATGCCTAGCCCACGTGTTCAAACTTGTGGCTCAACGGTTTCTCAAAACCTACCCCAATTTGCCTGAGCTACTGGTGAAGGTGTGCTGCGTGTGTGCACATTTCCAGTCATCATCCTGTCAACGCTGCAGCAGCGCTTGAAATTACCAGCTCACTGGCTGTTGTGCGACGTGAGCACGCGCAGGAACTTCACGTTACACATGTTGCCCAAGCTTTGTGAGCAGCAGAGGGCAGTAGTGGACTAATTGCATGTGGAAGAGGGGGAAATGGGGGAAGACATTACACAGGGTGATAGCCAGACCACCCTCAGTTCGTCTTCTCAGCGCGAATTGAACGATGAAGAGGAGGAGGAGGAGCAGGAGACAGTTGCCTCCAATACAGAGGGTAGTACCCATGGAAGTTTAATTCCATCTGTTCTGCGTGGGTGGGCAGAAGAGGAGGAAGAGGATGAGGAGATTCAGAGTCATCCTCCTGATGACGACAGCAAAGTCTTGCCTGTTAGTGCTCTGGCACACATGGCTGAATTCATCATAGGTTGCCTTTCCCACGAACCGCGCGTTATACGCATTTTAGACAAAATCAAATTACTGGTTGTTCACCCTTCTTGACCCCCGCTACAAAGAGAACTTTTCATCTCTCATTTCTCTGGTGGAGAGGACAAGCAAAACGGTGCAATACCAGAAAATCCTTGTTGAAAAATTGCTCCAAAAATTTTCAGCTGACAAAGCTGGCAGCAGAGTCTGTATTTCCTTGGCCAACTGATGAGGGGATAAAAGGGGAAAACAAAACAGTTCCAACAGAGGCAGGGCAACACTTTTCAAAGCCTGGGACAGTTTCATGACACCCCGCCAGCACCCTCACCCTGATGCGTGGCCTAGTGTCACAAGGAGGGAAACATTTTGGAAGATGGTTGTCAGCACCCTCAATAATCCCTCAGTGCCTTTAAAAACACTGGGTGTCCAAGCTAGACACGTGGCACAAACTGGTGCTCTACGCCTTGGAGGTGTGGCCTGCCCTGCCGCCAGCGTTTTGTCTCAGCAGGTATTTAGTGCTGCTGGTGGCATTATAACAGATAAGCGTATCCACCTGTCAACTGAAAATGCTGACAGGTTGACTCTTATGAAAATGAACAAGGCCTGGATTGACCATGACTTCTCAACTCCACCAGAGGAAAGCTGATAAACATAAAGGCACTTTAAATGTGTTGTTCATAATGTACTGAGTACACTGTATTCCCATGCACCCCTTCCACCATAAAGAAGGGTATATGGTTGAATCTTCCTTTTCTCATCCTCCTTCTCCTCTTCCATCATATCAACACATGCTTATTCGTCACATATAATGCCCTCGCATATATGCCCTTAGCATATAATGTTTTACAGGGTCATCTCAGCTGCAGGCCCTCGCATATCATTTTTTAGAGGGTCAGCTCACCAGGAAGCCCTCGCATATAATGTTTTACAGGGTCAGCTCACCAGCAGGCCTTCACCTACAATCTTTTACAGGGTCAGGTCACCTGCAGGCCCGCACCTAAAATCTTTTACAGGGTCAGCTCACCTGCAGACCCTCACCTAATTATACCTAATAGGTAATTTGCGCGCATGCTGCCTTGCTTAGATATGGTAGCAGTAGCTGTTTTTCAGGCTCCCTCTCCGGAATCGAACCATGATTTCCCAGTTACCCATAGTCTGCATGTTTGGGATTAAAATAACATCGAAACTTGATAGGGCAGACATCCGAATAGATCGTCGCCGTCACAGGGACGTGCGATCGGCCCCAGGTTTTCTAGAGTCACCAAAGCGGCAGCAGGCCCTCGCCCATAATGTTTTAGATGGTCAGATTAGCAGTCTGTGGCAGGTGCAGCACTATGAAGTGACTTTTGTGCTGTGGCATTAGAAGAATTTTGATATCTCCTGACTTTTTAGTCTAAATAGACTGTCTATTACTCTGTAATTCCTCTAGCGCCGTTCTATGGAAGCAGTAGGTTTAAAGAGCACGCCAAATGTGTGAAATAACTTCTCTATTAACTTCAACTTTTCTTCATATATAACACTGCCGCCTCCGCAACAGATAGTCCATGTACAAAACACATGTTGAATAAAGTATTATAAAATGGCGGTATGCATAAGATGGTGGTTCAACTGTTCAATCTTGTCATTCAAAATAAAATGGTGGATATATTTCTCTCTTGAGTATCTGTACTATCATTTAAAGTAATTTAAGCACTTTATCATCTCTCAGAGAGGTATATCTGAGGTCTAACTAATAGTTCACTTGCTGAATTTGGTCGCAATTTGCAATATGCAGTTAGCAGTAACTATTTGCAGATTGGTTGAGTATGATCTGGTATGATTGCATGCAATTTGGATTGCAATATGGAATTTGAATGGTTGAAATTGTTTGTATGGTATTTGTAGTTTTCAATTGAATTTGAAGTTTGCAATTGGTGAAACTGTAAGTAAACACAAATATAACTGGTTCAGTATTCAGTTCTAATCACTATATTAACAGTAGGAACATTATATAACTGTTTTAAATACCTATTTTGGCCTTTCTGCTTCCATAAAACACAGCTCTTAGTGGTGGGAATGTCTGTTCATCTTCTCTCTCTGGTGAATAATGATTTCTAGCAGCTCCTGCTAGGGGAATTTCCCACACAGGCTGTGTGTGAGGCTGGCTGTGATTGGTCAAAACTCCTGGGGGGTGTGAGGCTGGCTAGGATTGGTCAAGACTCCTTCCTAGCAACAACAGTTTAAAGAAGTATTCCCATCTTAGACATTGGGGGCATATCGCTAGGATATGCCCCCATTGTCTTTTAGGTACGGGTCCGACCACTGGAACCCGCACCTATATCGAGATCGGAGCCCCAAAAGTGAAGGAGAGCGCACTGCACATGCGCAGCCGCCCTCCATTCATTTCTATGGGGCCGCCGAAAATAGCCGAGCACTGACTCGGCTATTGCCATATGCCCCATAGAAATTAAGGGGAGCATTGGCCGCGCATGCGCGGCACGCTCCCATTCATTTCTATGGGAGAGGCGGGGATTAGCGCTTGGTGGTGAACGGACCCCGGGAAATCTAGGGTCCTCCAGCCACAGCGCACCCCGCTCCGTTATTGATATAGGTGCGGGTCCTAGCGGTGGGACCCGCACCTATATCAATAACGGAGCGGGGTGCGCTGTGGCTGGAGGACCCTAGATTTCCCGGGGTCCGTTCACCACCAAGCGCTAATCCCCGCCTCTCCCATAGAAATGAACGGGAGCGTGCCGCGCATGCGCGGCCAATGCTCCCCTTAATTTCTATGGGGCATATGGCAATAGCCGAGTCAGTGCTCGGCTATTTTCGGCCGCCCCATAGAAATGAATGGAGGGCGGCTGCGCATGTGCAGTGCGCTCTCCTTCACTTTTGGGGCTCCGATCTCGATATAGGTGCGGGTTCCAGTGGTCGGACCCACACCTAAAAGACAATGGGGGCATATCCTAGCGATATGCCCCCATTGTCTGAGATGAGAAAATGCATTTAACTCTCTGCTTTCTTTTGTTTCTGCTGTGTCACTGATCTTACCTTACCTTTAATGAATCTTAAAGGCATATTATCCTTTCTGCTTCATTTAACACAATATACTGTACAACAGCTACATGACATCCAACATGAAGTAACTGTAAATAACTCTGCTTTTGTCTTCAACACACAAACATAGGAACTGTATTAAGGTTATTGGCAGGTCTAGCTGTATAAACATATAAGCTATATTAGCAACCTAGGACAGGTCTTAGCTGGCCAGCTACACCCCTAGTGTGCCAGTACAAATCATATTCCCTTATAATGTGTGCCAGTACAAAAATACCTGCTTATAATGTGCTCCAGTAAGAAATACCCCCTTTTATGGCAGCGCAAAAAATACCTCCTAAACTTTCAGATCAGACCCCCATATCAGGTCTTCAGATCAGACTCTCATATCAGACACCCATATTACATCCACAGACCCCCATCTCAGATCCCCAGACCCCAATATCATATCCTCAGACCCTCATATCAAACCTTAGATGAGACTCCCATCAGACCTTCATGTTCAATCTCCTCTTCCCTCAATATCAGACCCCCTTTAGACCTCCATGTCAGAACCCCATATCAGACCTCAGATCAGACCCCCATGTCAGACCTCAGGTCAGATCCCCATTAGACCTCCATGTGAAACCCCCATATAAGACCTCAGATCAGACCCCCTTTAGACCTCCATGTCAGACACCAACATCAGACCTCAGATCAGGACTCCATGGCAGAACCCTTTGAATGTCATACCACCATTAAACCTCCAAATCAGGCCCTGCAAGACCTCAGATCATTACCCTAAAGGTATCTCTTAATGGCTTCTCCCTAATGCGGGACAGTAGTGCTGCCAAACTTTTATGTATATCAGAACCCTTTGAATATCATACCCCCATTAAACCTCCAAATCAGACCCTGCAAGTATAAGACCTCAGATCAGCAGTTAAAATAAATTAATTAATTTCTCCTGCTCCGCCACCACTCTCTAGGTCAGGTGTTATCTCCTGCATTCTTCACTCCTGAACTTTGCGGTGCTGCACTGCTCTGTCACCTACCTTCCTGCAGAGTCAGGCCATAGTGCACGCAATATGTCCTGACACTGTACAAAATCAGTACTGTGCAGCGCCGCCAGGGTCGACCTTAGGATAATTGGTGCCCTGTGCAACAAAAAAAAAATCACTACATAGACTATATTTACCCTACACACACAACCTAAATAGAATATACTTATCCTATATATATAAACTATATAGAAAACACTTTCCCTATACCCACTATATAGACTACACTAACCATATACACAATTTACACACACACACCGCACAATATAGAGGACACCCTATATACACACACAAACACCACACAATATAGAGGACACCCTATATACACACACCCCACACAATATAGAGGACACCCTATACACACACACACCACACAATATAGAGGACTCCCTATACACACACACACCACACAATATAGAGGACATCCTATATACACACACACTGCACTATATAGAGGGCATCCTATATAGACACACTGCAGTATATAGAGGACACCCTATATACACACAGTGCACTATATAGAGGACACCCTATATAAACACTATATATACTACACTTTCCCTATAAGCACTATATAGACTACACTGACCGTATACACATTATATAGAGGGCAACCTTTACACACATCCCAGTAAATAGATGACACCCTAAACACACACCACACATTATATAAAGGACACCCTACATATACACACTATACACATGACTCCTATACCCATAGCACACACTATACAGATGACCCCTATATACACACCCCACACAATAAATACATGACACCCCATTCACTATAGAGATGAACCCCATATACACACATACTATAGAGATAACCACTATAAACACATCATGCACATAGAGGTGACCCCTTTACACAAATTACACAGATTATGCAATAAAAGAGAGAAAACACAGCCGGCACTACTACGTGCGGTATGGTGCAAGTAACTTTCTCTTAGCAACCATGCAAATAATTGAGTGGTGCTCAGCCAAAACGAAAGATCAATTTCATCATAAATGTCACGGGGTTCCGAAGGTGCACTCGGTCCCCCATTGCCCGCAGAACTGTTGCTTAGCTTTTGGAATGAGGTTCTGTGTTTGACCTCATTCCCAGGGCGGCTTTACTAGCTGGGTGGCTCCCTGCTCCTAGTCTGCCTTGAGCGCCGAGCTGATCACTCGGTGCTCGACTGGTTGGTCTGTCGGTCATGTGACGCTGGCCACGTCACATGACCCTCACTCCCCACTATAAATACAGGCAGCCTGCTGGCTACAGGTTGCCTGTTAATTTCTAGGTTCCTGGCTATTTGTTGGACTACTGAATATTTACCTGATCCTGTTCCCTGACGCTCCTCTGCCTGCTCCTCCTGTACTGCGCATACATCCTGGTATTGTGACCTCGGCTCCCACCTGACTACTCTCTTAGGACTCCTCTTGTACTTCGCTACTCTCCTGGTATTTGACCCCGGCTTCTCCTGACCATTCTTTGCTTAATCCGTTGTACTGCGTAGCTCTCTTGGTTCTGACCCGGTCCGTTCATGTTCCGTATTTTGTCTTGTCTGTCTTCCCTGCACATATCCTAAGTTAGGGACTGCCGTCCAGTTGTCCCCTGTCATCAGGACTCGTGAGGCAAGTAGGCAGGGCCAGGGGTGAGGGTGGAGCGCAGTGGTCACTACCCTTCCCCCTGTGTGTGTGTGGACGTGACCGTTACAGATTAACAGGCCCAATAACCACTGTATCATGAATCCTCTTACTACCCTGACTGACCATGTCTCTAACTTGACACAGAGGGTGCAGGAGCTAGGAGAGAAACTCCGTTCTTGTGAGTTAGGGCAAGGTTCTTCCACTCCTCTGTCCTCCAGTCCATATTTTGAACCCCAGATCAAGCTCCCAGAACCCTTTTCTGGAGACCGGAAAAAGGTTTCTCTCCTTTAAGGAGAATTGCAAACTCTACTTCCGTTTGCGCCCCGTGTCCTCCGGTCCCGAGAGCCAACGCGTGGGGATTATCATTTCTCTACTACAGGGTGATCCCCAGGACTGGGCATTTTCGTTACCTCCTGGGGCCAGTTGTCTAACTTCTGTGGAGGGGTTTTTTCAGGCCCTGGGTACCCTCTATGACGAACCAGACAGGGCCCTGGTAGCCGAGACAGCTCTTAGGGCACTGGTTCATGGCCATCTCCCTGCGGAGGAGTATTGCACCCAATTCAGACGGTGGTGTGTCCCCTCAGGATGGAATGAACCAGCCCTGAAGAGTCAGTTTAGGTCTGGTCTATCTGATAATTTAAAAGATCTATTGGTCAATTACCAAATTCCTGAGACCTTAGAGGAGATGATGACCCTAGTTGTCCGACTTGACAGACGAGTTAGAGAGAGACGACAAGAACGACAGTTCTGTTCTCAGATGGTGGTCCAGCCAGAGGCCTTTTCCAGGGACAACACTGAGGTCTCCACCGAGGAACCCATGCAGGTTGGCATGACCCGGGGTAATCTTCGTCGCAGACGCGGAGAGTGCTTCTACTGTGGAGATCCTGGCCATTGGATCAACAAGTGTCCTAAGAGGGACCTCTCTGACAAGTCTTCTAAGGCAAGACAACCTAAAGACCAGGTACACCCTGATTTTTCTAAAGGTAAGCTTTTGGTACCCATAACAATTTCTCTGGGGGTTAATAAGTGGCCGGGTAAGGCCTTTATTGACTCCGGTTCAGCGGCCAGCTTTATTGACTTTGAGTTTGCTTGTAAATTGGGTATTCCAATGTTTGCTTTACCTACACCTATCCATGTCATGGCTATTGATGCTACTCCCCTGATTGGTGGTACGGTGAGGTCATGTACCTCTGAAATTTCTCTGTCCGTGGGTGTGTGCCACTCTGAGAGATGTTCTCTTCTAGTCCTGGAGAACCTACCGGTTGAGGTGGTACTAGGGTTGCCTTGGCTCCGTTTACATAACCCCACAATTGATTGGTCCAAAGGAGAGTTGGTATAATGGGGACCTAAGTGTGACTCATGCTTGTCCGTGGTCCAGGCTGGGGTTTCAGTAAGGTCTAATACATTACCCTCTGTTATTAAGGAATATTCTGATGTGTTCTCGTCCCTTACTCCAGAGGTTCTACCCCCCCATAGACCTTATGATTGCGCCATAGAGCTAATTGAGGGTGCCGAATTTCCTAAAGGTCGAATTTATAATCTTTCAGGGCCCGAACGCAAGGCTATGGAAGATTATATTAAGGAGAGCCTTGCTAAAGGGCATATTAGACCTTCAGTCTCTCCTATGGGAGCAGGGTTTTTCTTTGTTAAAAAGAAGGATGGTGGTCTTAGGCCTTGTATTGATTACCGAAGATTAAATAAAATCACTGTCCAAAATAGATACCCTCTCCCATTGATTCCGGATTTATTTAACCATGTTTTGGGGGCAACCTGGTTTTCCAAGATTGACCTGAAAGGGGCATACAATCTAATCCGAATCAAGGAGGGAGACGAATGGAAGACAGCGTTCAATACTCCGATAGGACACTTTGAATATCAGGTGATGCCTTTTGGACTCAGCAATGCCCCAGCTGTGTTCCAAAACTTAATGAACGATATTCTTAGGGAGTTCTTAGGTAAATTTATTATTGTCTATCTTGACGACATTTTGATATTCTCTCCTGATTTCGAATCTCATGTGTCCCATGTCAAACAAGTATTAGAGGTGTTGAGGGAGAACCAGCTATCCGCTAAGCAAGAGAAATGTGTCTTTGGTGTACAGGAGATACTGTTTCTAGGGCATGTTTTGACTCCTTACGCCTTTAAGATGGATCCTGGTAAGGTTTTAGCAATTAAGGAATGGGTAAGGCCTTCATCCTTAAAGGCTTTACAACGGTTTTTGGGTTTTGCTAATTACTACCGTAAATTTATCATGAATTTTTCTGTAATTGCTAAGCCATTGACCGACCTTACTAAGAAAGGGGCGGATTTGGAGAATTGGTCTACCAAGGCCATTTCTTCATTTGAAACATTAAAAAAGGCATTTAGTACCGCTCCCATTCTGATCCAGCCTGATCAGGAGAGACCCTTTATTGTGGAGGTGGATGCGTCCGAGGACGGCGCAGGAGCAGTCCTTTCACAAGGTCCTGCTAGCCTCACTAACCTGAGACCGTGTGCCTTCTTCTCTAGGAAATTCTCTCCCACGGAGAGAAACTACGACATAGGGAATAGGGAGCTGTTGGCCATTAAATGGGCATTTGAGGAGTGGAGACATTTTTTGGAGGGGGCAAGGCATCGAGTAACTGTTGTCACTGACCATAAAAACCTAATGTTTCTCGAGTCCGCTAAGAGGTTGAATCCCCGACAAGCCCGATGGGCTCTGTTTTTTACCCGTTTTGATTTCTCCATTACGTTCAGGCCGGGAAGTAAAAATGTGAAGGCAGACGCATTATCTCGGAGCTTCCATGCTTTTCAACCCACTGAGACGCCGCCTGAATCCATCCTACCAGCAAACATCTTCTTAGCGGCTCTAACCCAGGATATCTCGGCTCGCATTAAGGCTGAACAACATCTGGCACCGGCATCCACCCCAACAGATAAGTTGTTTGTTCCCGTACAATTTCGTCTCCAGCTGTTGGGTGAGTGTCACGATTCTGCCTTTTGTGGACACCCGGGTATTGAGGGCACTAAGGATCTGGTTTCTAGATCTTATTGGTGGCCCACTCTGACCAGGGATGTCAAGTCCTACGTGTCAGCCTGTGAGGTTTGTGCCAGGTCTAAGACACCTAGGACTCGCCCTGCTGGTAACCTACGACCCCTACCCATTCCCAGTAGACCCTGGTCCCATATCTCGATGGACTTTATAACTGACCTACCGCTGGCGGAGGGTAAGACTGTGGTTTGGGTAGTGGTCGATAGGTTTAGCAAGATGGTTCATTTCATTCCCCTGTCTAAACTTCCGAATGCTAAAACCCTGGCGTCTATTTTTGTGAGAGAGATTGTTCGTTTACATGGCATCCCGGAAAATATTGTTTCGGACAGGGGTGTGCAGTTTGTGTCCAAATTCTGGAGGGCCTTCTGTCAAAGATGTAAAATTTTGTTGTCTTTTTCTTCCGCCTACCATCCTGAGAGTAATGGGCAGACTGAACGCCTTAATCAGTCTGTGGAACAATTCCTGAGGTTGTATGTTGCTGATGACCAGCAATTATGGGTCAAATTCCTTCCGTTGGCTGAATTTGCTCTGAATAACCGTGTCAATTCTTCTGCTGGGGTCTCCCCTTTCTTTTGTAACCATGGTTTTCATCCCCGTTTTCATTCTGGGTCGTCCGTCTCCTCCTCTAACCCTGAAGCTGATAAACACTCCTCCGAACTGTGCACAGTTTGGGCCCGGGTTCAATCGAACCTAGAAAAGGCTCAAAGTTCTCAAAAACTCAAGGCCGATAGGAGACGTTCAAGGGGGGTAAACTTTCAGGTTGGGGATAAAGTATGGTTGTCCTCCAAGAATCTATCTCTCAAGGTAGCTTCTAGAAAATTTGCTCCTCGTTTTATTGGTCCATATAAGATCACGGAGGTGATTAACCCGGTATCATTTAGGTTGGAGCTGCCCGAGTCATTCCACATTCATAATGTGTTCCATATATCTCTACTTAAAAAATATTTTGAACCGGTAGTACCATCGAAAGCCTCGCCTCCGCCGGTTCTTGTTAATGATGCTGTCGAGTATGTCGTGTCTAAAATAGTGGATGTCAGGAAGGTGCGTAACTCCTTGCAGTATCTGATTCACTGGAAGGGGTATGGACCTGAAGAGAGATCTTGGGTACCTGCCAGGGAGGTTCATGCTCCTAGACTGGTTCGTAAATTTCATTTAGAACACCCTGAAAAGCCATCGCCTGAAGTCTTGGGTCCGGTGGCCCCTCGTAAAAGGGGGGGGTACTGTCACGGGGTTCCGAAGGTGCACTCGGTCCCCCATTGCCCGCAGAACTGTTGCTTAGCTTTTGGAATGAGGTTCTGTGTTTGACCTCATTCCCAGGGCGGCTTTACTAGCTGGGTGGCTCCCTGCTCCTAGTCTGCCTTGAGCGCCGAGCTGATCACTCGGTGCTCGACTGGTTGGTCTGTCGGTCATGTGACGCTGGCCACGTCACATGACCCTCACTCCCTACTATAAATACAGGCAGCCTGCTGGCTACAGGTTGCCTGTTAATTTCTAGGTTCCTGGCTATTTGTTGGACTACTGAATATTTACCTGATCCTGTTCCCTGACGCTCCTCTGCCTGCTCCTCCTGTACTGCGCATACATCCTGGTATTGTGACCTCGGCTCCCACCTGACTACTCTCTTAGGACTCCTCTTGTACTTCGCTACTCTCCTGGTATTTGACCCCGGCTTCTCCTGACCATTCTTTGCTTAACCCGTTGTACTGTGTAGCTCTCTTGGTTCTGACCCGGTCCATTCATGTTTCGTATTTTGTCTTGTCTGTCTTCCCTGCACATATCCTAAGTTAGGGACTGCCGTCCAGTTGTCCCCTGTCATCAGGACTCGTGAGGCAAGTAGGCAGGGCCAGGGGTGAGGGTGGAGCGCAGTGGTCACTACCCTTCCCCCTGTGTGTGTGTGGACGTGACCGTTACAATAAAAAGAAGAAGAAAAAAGAATAAAGGAGCAACTTTTGTGCGAAACGGCTGTTGCCTTTTTTTTCTGCAAATTGTGACCCGCACCCGCTATGTTTAACCTGAATAAAGCTACGACTTGATGAAGAGTTCGGTGAGTGCCGCCTTTCTTTTTTTTTCTTCTAATTTTTATTATCACACAGATTATGGTTGACCCCTATACACACATCACTCACATAGAAATAACCCCTATACACACATTACACACTATGGAGATGACCCCTACACACACACATAGAGATGACACCTATACACACATCACACACAGGGTAAGGACCCCCATGCACACATGTTTTTTAACCCTATACACACATAACACAAATAGAGATTACCCCTATACACACATCACACTATAGAGATGACTCCTACACACACATAGAGATGATCCCTATACACACATCACAAACTATAGAGATGACGCCTACACACACACACACGCACACGCACACACACACACACACATAGAGTGACCCCTTTACACACATAGAGGTGACCCCTATATACACATCACACAGTTTATAGGTGACCCCTATACACACTATAGAGCTGACCCCTATAAACACATCACACAGTATATAGTTGACCCCTATACACACGTCACTCACATAGAGTTAACCCCTACACACACACCACACACACACATAGGGTGACCCTTATACCTAAATCACACACTATAGAGATAACCCGAGGGGGTAATTTTCACAAGCGTTTAATACAGAGAGAAGCCTTCTGGATACTTCAATTAAAAACAAGGTATCCAGCTGGTCTCAACTTAAAAAAGGAAATCATGTACTTATATTAGGATTTATCCATTGTGATGTGCATGATTTTTCTTTTCTTTTTCTATGTCTATTCTTTGTATGAGTCTATTTCCTGATTTCAGACTTGCCATATTTAGTTTCTTTTGTTTTTAACATTGGGAATGAATATTCAGACCATGCGGTTTTTCCAGGGAGCGCTTTTTTCTTTTCTTTTTTCTTTTATCCTGCTGGGAACTTTTCCTCATGTATTGCTATCCCTGGAATCAGACCTGAGGGTCAGAACATTCATGTATTTTAAAGTGCACGTATATGGTTTTATTTAATGGTTGCAAGCCAATACACCAATGTTTGTTCCAGATTTTCCCAGCGTGGCATTTGTTTGGTGGATTTTCCAATCTACTACCTTCAATCACCACCTGGAGATGAGAGGAGTAGTGGGAGCTCACCTTTACAAATTTTGCCACCTGGAAATCTCTGGTCAGTCATGAATAAGAACATGTCTGTTCAAAACGCGTAGACGATCTTATGGGAACACTGGGGTGATGCTGTCACTGTATGGATCTGTGTTATTGTGAATAAAGGAATTTACAACGCTGTAATACTTTGATGCTGGATTCATCCTTATTGTTAGAAGTTACGTGGTCTTACCCAAGTCTCCGTGCATCAAGGAGGTCAACAAATGGGATAGAGGCAGCAGGTGAGCTGGATACCGGTTACTTTGTCTACAGATAACCCCTATACACTCATCATACATATAGAGAAGACCCCTATGCACACAACACACACTATAGAGATGACCCCTACACACATCACACACATAAAGATGACCCCTATACACATATCACACGCTATATAGATGACCTCTACACACACACACATCACACACCCATAGAGGTGACCCCTATACACACATCACACACATAGAAGTGACCCCTATACACACATCACACACATAGAGATGACCCCTATACACACATCACACAGTATATAGATAACCCCTATACTCACATCACACACATAGAGGTGACCCCTCTACTCACATCACACAGTATATAGATGACCCCTATACACACTACAGAGCTGACCTCTATACGAACATAACACACATAGAGATGACCCCTACACACACACACTACACACATAGAGATGACCCCTATACACACATCACACACACATGATGCCTATACACACATCACACCTATAGATATGACCACTACACACATCACACACATAGAGATGACCCCTATACACACATCACACAGTATATAGATAACCCCTATACTCACATCACACACCCATAGAGGTGACCCCTATACACACATCACACACATAGAGATGACCCCTATACACACATCACACAGTATATAGATAACTCCTATACTCACATCACACACATAGAGGTGACCCCTCTACACACATCACACAGTATATAGATGACCCCTATACACACTACAGAGCTGACCTCTATACGAACATAACACACATAGAGATTACCCCTACACACACACACACACTACACACATAGAGATGACCCCTACACACACACACACACTACACACATAGAGATGACCCCTATACACATATCACACACACATGATGCCTATACACACATCACACCTATAGATATGACCACTACACACACACACACACCACACACAGAGATGAATCTTATACACACATCACACACTATAGAGATGACCCCTATACACACATCACACACACATGATGCCTATACACACATCACACCTATAGATATGACCACTACACACACACACACAGAGATGAATCTTATACACACATCACACACTATAGAGATGACCCCTATACACACATCACACACATTTAGATAACTGCAATGCACATATCACACACTATAGAGATGACCCTTGTATACACATCACACACATACAGATGACCCCTGTACACACATCACATACTACAGAGATGACCCCTATAGCTATGCCGGTGGCTTTAGTGCTACGTACAAATGTGTATAAAATGTATATGGTGTACGTAGGTAAATCTACTGTACTGTAAATGTAGCCTATGGGTAATTTATATACTGTATGGTGTATCATATATTGGTTTATATTGTATATGTGATTATGTGAGTGTAGTGTCTATATAGTCTGTTTAGATATGCATACCTCCCAACCATCCCGGATCTGGCATAACTACTGTGTAGGGGGCACAATGGAAACTAGGCAGGATTGGGACATGTACAGATAGACATTGGTTAGAGTTAGAGCTGTGGGCCAGCACTTTAAAAAATTTGTAGCGTCACGCTTTTCATTCTGCTGATAGGTTAGCTCCTTAGGTTTTTTAAAAGTTGGGCGGTATGTGTGTGTAGTGTATATATGGTGTATTTATGTCTGTATACTATGTATATGGTGTATTTATGTGTATGTGTATATGTAAACGTGTCGTGAACACAGTGTGTATTGCGCTGTATTGACAGGTGGTTCTGTCTTGTTTCATCTGTCTCTTTATACTTCCCTTCACCACCTTTGGAGCAATTTGTGCGGTAATATTACAATATGTCTTGGATTCCATATAAACCTGCACAGGATCCGTTTTTTCCTGTTCTTATGATGGCTCAGAAGAACAGAAAAATAATGGTGATGTGAAATCCCCCTTAGGCTACATGTATATGACAGTGAAAAGAAATGTGACTAAAAGCGGATCAACTGTCCACTTTTAATGGACGTTTTTTCACTGATGCCTTTCTGAGAAACGGATGTTAAAAACGGATCCATTCATTTGTATGGGGGCAGCCGATCAGTGAAAAAATGGACAGCATAGAATATGTTCTATTTTTTGAAGTCCGTTTTTCACTGACTGTCAATAAAAACTTCAGTGTGAATAACCCCAGAGACTACAATTGGTTTTAAAATGGACGATTGATGGTCGTTAAAAAAAAAAAAAAAAGTCGTGTGCATGAAGCCTAAGATTGTTTTTCATGGCCATTTTATATTCCTGCTTCCCCTGCTTGCCCCCATTAAGACATTACTGCCGGTGTAGCTGCATGCTGCTGCCCTGTATGTCTGCGGTCGCAACTGTCTTGGGATCCCATTGTGATGTCACAGAATCTGTTGGGATGTACAGTCATGTGATGTTCCAGTGAGGAATTAGAAAGTCTCATTACATATGATGATGACCATGACGAGTAAAATGCTGCCTGCTCTGTTAGTGATTTTTATATTTATATCAGCGGAGAGTGCTCCCATGAAGAAAAGAATAGATAACTTAGAAGAGAATGAAAGAAGACCAGGTAAGTGCAATATCAGACATACACAGGATAATACACTGGGCAATGCTAGAATACGCAGATACATGATCTGATGGGAGTGATCCTAGTATTCATCCTAATAACATACAGATTAGAATAATCCTGTCCCCTCCATGCTGGATACCCTCACTACTAGATATTGTAAGAGAAGAGCAATAAGTGCTTGGCCAAGTTATAGTAAGCTTTCCTCCATTCCAGGAAACTGTATGAAATAAGAAATAATCCTAATCCCGCCTGTTTCCCCTGCACCATTAATATCGCTACATCTCTGGTCCTTCTCCTTTGTATACCAGACTGCAGTGGTGACACTGAGGTATACAGCACTTGACCGCTGCAGCCTATCACTGGCCTCTGTGGTTTCATATCACATATCGCTGAGAATGGTGCTGGAGAGACAGGTGAATGTAGGATTATTTTTCATTTTATAGGATTTCCTGGCATGAGGCAAAGTTTACGATATCTCAGACAATCCAATTATCAGGATGATGACAGGAGATATGGGAAAAACATGTTACTTCTCAGTTTGTCATTATAGTTATTTTCCAATGTCTCTTGTTATTTTTTAGTGATAAAAGGAGATTTAAAATTTGGGCCATGTTCAAAAACCTGCGGTAAGTATCTCAGATATGACTTTGACATTTAACCCTTACACACCAGGATGTAACTATACATCATTGCTCCATTATAAGAGTATGTGGTGGGCTGATATGCAGAACCCGCTCCATATACAGCAAGCGCCTGCTGTGTAATATAGCTGGCTCCTGACCACAATAATCGGGATCGGAGATAACCCTGTTTTGGAGAGAAGGCTTTGCCCTGTAGAAAGTAATTACATTACCTATTTAATAACAATTTTGGAGCATCTTTTCATAAAACTCTATGTTATATTGTTCCTCTATAGTTGAATGCATCCTTATTACCCCCATAATGTAGTTATGCCCCCACAGTAGTCATGTCCCCCTCAGTGTTCCTACATAGTAGTTACGCCCTCTTAGATCTCCCACATAGTAGCCATGCCCCCTCAATGCCCCCAAATAGTAGTGAAGCCTCCTTAGTGCCTCCATTAGGCCCCTTTCACACGAGCGTGACGGATTAGGTCCGGATGCGTTCAGGGTGCGTTCAGTGAAACTCGCACTATTTTGCAAGCAAGTTCAGTCAGTTTTGTCTGCGATTGCGTTCAGTTGTTCAGTTTTTTCCGCGCGGGTGCAATGCGTTTTGATGCGTTTTTCACGTGCGTGATAAAAAACTGAAGGTTTACAAACATCTCTTAGCAACCATCAGTGAAAAACGCATCGCACCCGCACTTGCTTGCGGATGCAATGCGTTTTTCACGCAGCCCCATTCACTTCTATGGGGCCAGGGCTGCGTGAAAAACACAGAATATAGAACATGCTGCGATTTACACGCAACGCAGAACTGATGTGTGAAAAACAACGCTCATGTACACAGGCCCATTGAAATGAATGGGTCAGGATTCAGTGCGGGTGCTATGTGTTCATGTCACTCATTGTACCCGCGTGGAAAACTCGCTCGTGTGAGAGGGGCCTTACAATAGGGCTGCCCCTGTAGTTAAAAAATATATATATTAATCTCTACTTATCCCCGTTCCCCCGATGAACGGAGCAATTCAGCAGCTGGTACAATGTGGTAATGTTATCACACCTTCTAAGCTGATTAGGAGATTATTAGAGCGCACAATAGAGGGGATGTCCCCCCATCTGTGCAGTCTCCTTCTTAACCCGTCAGTCCTGATGATGTCACCACATGGCGCCTGCTGCAGGGAGAACACACAGCGTCCTCAGGGTAAAAATACAGTGGAAGCTGTGACCGATGGCACAGCCACTGTAATCTGGGACTGTCCTGCTGGATCCGGGATGGTTGGGAGGTACGGTATTCACAGGTAGGATATGTTGTCAGAGGTTCTGTTTTCTCACACAACTAATTCATGCTTTATTTTGCCAGGGATTGGTACAAGGGCAGTCTATGCCATCCGAGGCTGCCCAAATAATAAAAAAATGTGTCTATTCAGAATGGAGCCATGTGACCTTACTGACTGTGAATGTAAGTAACTGTGTGAAAGGTTAGAAAATGGTCCATCTAGTTCATTCTATTATCCGGCAGTGTCAATGCTAAGCAGCACCTATGAAGCAGGAGAGGTCATGGTTAGTGGTGGAACGGGAGTTCTGTGGGCCCCAGGTTACATTTTGGAACTGGTCCCTCTTCTCCCATGAGAGTATGTTGCATTAGTAGGCTCTATATATATAGATGTAATCTTACCGACCTATAGAATATATGTACCACATCAGTTATGCTGCACAATGAAAATTAAATCATGAAATCAATGGCGGAATCTCTGTTTATTCCCATTCCCTCCCACAAAAAAAAAAAATGACATTAATAAGTTGTCATTGAAAGTGAAAGCTATTAATGAGCAAATAAATAGTCAGCCCCCAGATTTTCTGACTTTTGTTCTTTCTTCTTTTTCAGTGGATAAGATCCCGGAAAGCTCCACAAACACCCCTGAAAGCCCAACTGGTTTATTAAAACCTTATAGCAAATTAATAATATTTTATTTTTGTTTTGCTGTCTTCTTCGTCTCTGGAATTGGGTGCGCCACTGCCATGTAAGTGTGTCTATAAGTTAAGATTTTATCAGCCACACAGTAGTCTGCATAAACAATACCACAGTTTAAGTTAACCTCTTC
The DNA here is from genome assembly GCF_905171765.1 of Bufo bufo. Taxonomy (NCBI): domain Eukaryota; kingdom Metazoa; phylum Chordata; class Amphibia; order Anura; family Bufonidae; genus Bufo; species Bufo bufo. Next base: position 212,585,073 of record NC_053393.1, read on the forward strand.
ATGACTTCTACCGTGCATGTACAGCAGTTGTTGGGCTTTTAACCACCTCCGGACCGCCTAACGCAGGATCGCGTTCCGGAGGTGGCAGCCCTGCGCAGAGTCACGCATATATGCGTCATCTCGCGATGGGCGAGATTTCCTGTGAACGCGCGCACACAGGCGCGCGCGCTCACAGGAACGGAAGGTAAGAGAGTTGATCTCCAGCCTGCCAGCGGCGATCGTTCGCTGGCAGGCTGGAGATGTGTTTTTTTTAACCCCTAACAGGTATATTAGACGCTGTTTTGATAACAGCGTCTAATATACCTGCTACCTGGTCCTCTGGTGGTCCCCTTTGTTTGGATCGACCACCAGAGGACACAGGTAGCTCAGTAAAGTCCCACCAAGCACCACTACACTACACTACACCCCCCCCCCCGTCACTTATTAACCCCTTATTAGCCCCTGATCACCCCATATAGACTCCCTGATCACCCCCCTGTCATTGATCACCCCCCTGTCATTGATTACCCCCCTGTAAAGCTCCATTCAGATGTCCGCATGATTTTTACGGATCCACTGATAGATGGATCGGATCCGCAAAACGCATCCGGACGTCTGAATGAAGCCTTACAGGGGCGTGATCAATGACTGTGGTTATCACCCCATATAGACTCCCTGATCACCCCCCCTGTCATTGATTACACCCCTGTCATTGATCAACCCCCTGTAAAGCTCCATTCAGATGTCCGCATGATTTTTACGGATGCACTGATAGATGGATCCGATCCGCAAAACGCATCCGGACGTCTGAATGAAGCCTTACAGGGGCATGATCAATGACTGTGGTGATCACCCCATATAGACTCCCTGATCACCCCCCTGTAAAGCTCCATTCAGATGTCCGCATGATTTTTACGGATGCACTGATAGATGGATCCGATCCGCAAAACGCATCCGGACGTCTGAATGAAGCCTTACAGGGGCGTGATCAATGACTGTGGTGATCACCCCATATAGACTCCCTGATCACCCCCCTGTCATTGATCACCCCCCTGTAAAGCTCCATTCAGATGTCCGCATGATTTTTACGGATGCACTGATAGATGGATCCGATCCGCAAAACGCATCCGGACGTCTGAATGAAGCCTTACAGGGGCATGATCAATGACTGTGGTGATCACCCCATATAGACTCCCTGATCACCCCCCTGTCATTGATCACCCCCCTGTAAAGCTCCATTCAGATGTCCGCATGATTTTTACGGATCCACTGATAGATGGATCGGATCCGCAAAACGCATCCGGACGTCTGAATGAAGCCTTACAGGGGAGTGATCAATGACTGTGGTGATCACCCCATATAGACTCCCTGATCACCCCCCTGTCATTGATTACCCCCCTGTAAAGCTCCATTCAGATGTCCGCATGATTTTTACGGATGCACTGATAGATGGATCCGATCCGCAAAACGCATCCAGACGTCTGAATGAAGCCTTACAGGGGCATGATCAATGACTGTGGTGATCACCCCATATAGACTCCCTGATCACCCCCCTGTCATTGATCACCCCCCTGTAAAGCTCCATTCAGATGTCCGCATGATTTTTACGGATCCACTGATAGATGGATCGGATCCGCAAAACGCATCCGGACGTCTGAATGAAGCCTTACAGGGGAGTGATCAATGACTGTGGTGATCACCCCATATAGACTCCCTGATCACCCCCCTGTCATTGATTACCCCCCTGTAAAGCTCCATTCAGATGTCCGCATGATTTTTACGGATGCACTGATAGATGGATCGGATCCGCAAAACGCATCCGGACGTCTGAATGAAGCCTTACAGGGGCGTGATCAATGACTGTGGTGATCACCCCATATAGACTCCCTGATCACCCCCCTGTCATTGATCAACCCCCCTGTCATTGATCAACCCCCCTGTCATTGATCACCCCCCTGTCATTGATCACCCCCCTGTCATTGATCACCCCTCTGTAAGGCTCCATTCAGATATTTTTTTGGCCCAAGTTAGCAGAATTTTTTTTTTTTTTTCTTACAAAGTCTCATATTCCACTAACTTGTGTCAAAAAATAAAATCTCACATGAACTCACCATACCCCTCACGGAATCCAAATGCGTAAAATTTTTTAGACATTTATATTCCAGACTTCTTCTCACGCTTTAGGGCCCCTAGAATGCCAGGGCAGTATAAATACCCCACATGTGACCCCATTTCGGAAAGAAGACACCCCCAGGTATTCCGTGAGGGGCATATTGAGTCCATGAAAGATTGAAATTTTTGTCCCAAGTTAGCGGAACGGGAGACTTTGTGAGAAAAAAATTAAAAATATCAATTTCCGCTAACTTGTGCCAAAAAAAAAAAATTTCTATGAACTCGCCATGCCCCTCATTGAATACCTTGGGGTGTCTTCTTTCCAAAATGGGGTCACATGTGGGGTATTTATACTGCTCTGGCATTCTAGGGGCCCCAAAGCGTGAGAAGAAGTCTGGTATCCAAATGTCTAAAAATGCCCTCCTAAAAGGAATTTGGGCACCTTTGCGCATCTAGGCTGCAAAAAAGTGTCACACATCTGGTATCGCCGTACTCAGGAGAAGTTGGGGAATGTGTTTTGGGGTGTCATTTTACATATACCCATGCTGGGTGAGAGAAATATCTTGGTCAAATGCCAACTTTGTATAAAAAAATGGGAAAAGTTGTCTTTTGCCAAGATATTTCTCTCACCCAGCATGGGTATATGTAAAATGACACCCCAAAACACATTCCCCAACTTCTCCTGAATACGGCGATACCACATGTGTGACACTTTTTTGCAGCCTAGGTGGGCAAAGGGGCCCATATTCCAAAGAGCACCTTTAGGATTTCACAGGTCATTTACCTACTTACCACACATTAGGGCCCCTGGAAAATGCCAGGGCAGTATAACTACCCCACAAGTGACCCCATTTTGGAAAGAAGACACCCCAAGGTATTCCGTGAGGGGCATGGCGAGTTCCTAGAATTTTTTATTTTTTGTCACAAGTTAGTGGAAAATGATGATTTTTTTTTTTTTTTTTTTTCATACAAAGTCTCATATTCCACTAACTTGTGACAAAAAATAAAAAGTTCCATGAACTCACTATGCCCATCAGCGAATACCTTGGGGTCTCTTCTTTCCAAAATGGGGTCACTTGTGGGGTAGTTATACTGCCCTGGCATTCTAGGGGCCCAAATGTGTGGTAAGGAGTTTGAAATCAAATTCTGTAAAAAATGACCTGTGAAATCCGAAAGGTGCTCTTTTGAATATGGGCCCCTTTGCCCACCTAGGCTGCAAAAAAGTGTCACACATCTGGTATCTCCGTAATCGGGAGAAGTTGGGGAATGTGTTTTGGGGTGTCATTTTACATATACCCATGCTGGGTGAGAGAAATATCTTGGCAAAAGACAACTTTTCCCATTTTTTTATACAAAGTTGGCATTTGACCAAGATATTTATCTCACCCAGCATGGGTATATGTAAAAAGACACCCCAAAACACATTCCTCAACTTCTCCTGAATACAGAGATACCAGATGTGTGACACTTTTTTGCAGCCTAGGTGGGCAAAGGGGCCCACATTCCAAAGAGCACCTTTCGGATTTCACAGGTCATTTACCTACTTACCACACATTTGGGCCCCTAGAATGCCAGGGCAGTATAACTACCCCACAAGTGACCCCATTTTGGAAAGAAGAGACCCCAAGGTATTCGCTGATGGGCATAGTGAGTTCATGGAAGTTTTTATTTTTTGTCACAAGTTTGTGGAATATGAGACTTTGTATGAAAAAAAAAATAAATAAAAAAATCATCATTTTCCACTAACTTGTGACAAAAAATAAAAAATTCTAGGAACTCGCCATGCCCCTCACGGAATACCTTGGGGTGTCTTCTTTCCAAAATGGGGTCACTTGTGGGGTAGTTATACTGCCCTGGTATTCTAGGGGCCCAAATGTGTGGTAAGGAGTTTGAAATCAAATTCAGGAAAAAATGAGGAGTGAAATCTGAAAGGTGCTCTTTGGAATATGGGCCCCTTTGCCCACCTAGGCTGCAAAAAAGTGTCACACATCTGGTATCCCCGTACTCAGGAGAAGTTGAGGAATGTGTTTTGGGGTGTCTTTTTACATATACCCATGCTGGGTGAGATAAATATCTTGGTCAAATGACAACTTTGTATAAAAAAATGGGAAAAGTTGTCTTTTGCCAAGATATTTCTCTCACCCAGCATGGGTATATATAAAATGACACCCCAAAACACATTCCCCACCTTCTCCTGAGTACGGAGATACCAGATGTGTGACACTTTTTTGCAGCCTAGGTGGGCAAAGGGGCCCATATTCCAAAGAGCACCTTTCGGATTTCACTGGTCATTTTTTACAGAATTTGATTTCAAACTCCTTACCACACATTTGGGCCCCTAGAATGCCAGGGCAGTATAACTTCCCCACAAGTGACCCCATTTTGGAAAGAAGAGACCCCAAGGTATTCGCTGATGGGCATAGTGAGTTCATAGAACTTTTTATTTTTTGTCACAAGTTAGTGGAATATGAGACTTTGTAAGAAAAAAAAAAAAAAAAAAAAAAATCATAATTTTCCGCTAACTTGTGACAAAAAATAAAAAGTTCTATGAACTCACTATGCCCATCAGTGAATACCTTAGGGTGTGTACTTTCAGAAATGGGGTCATTTGTGGGGTGTTTGTACTGTCTGGGCATTATAGAACCTCAGGAAACATGACAGGTGCTCAGAAAGTCAGAGCTGCTTCAAAAAGCGGAAATTCACATTTTTGTACCATAGTTTGTAAACGCTATAACTTTTACCCAAACCATTTTTTTTTTACCCAAACATTTTTTTTTTATCAAAGACATGTAGAACTATAAATTTAGAGCAAAATTTCTATATGGATGTCGTTTTTTTTGCAAAATTTTACAACTGAAAGTGAAAAATGTCATTTTTTTGCAAAAAAATCGTTAAATTTCGATTAATAACAAAAAAAGTAAAAATGTCAGCAGCAATGAAATACCACCAAATGAAAGCTCTATTAGTGAGAAGAAAAGGAGGTAAAATTCATTTGGGTGGTAAGTTGCATGACCGAGCAATAAATGGTGAAAGTAGTGTAGGTCAGAAGTGTAAAAAGTGGCCTGGTCTTTCAGGGTGTTTAAGCACTGGGGGCTGAGGTGGTTAAAGATGTCTCTGTAGTGGAAGCGCCATAGACGCAGGATGACTGCTGATTTCCTGCCGATCGCAGACATTTAACCCCTCAAAAAGATTTACAGCATCTAAAACGTAGAAAAAAAGAGGATGCACATGCTTTCCGGACAGGAACACCTTCCTATTGCTGAGAAATGAGAAGGTGTTAATAATGAGTCATAGGTAGGGTGGCCACTCAGACCACCCTCATAAGCCAGACTTTACAACCCTACCCCCGGCTCTGCTTAACCACTCCGCCTAAAATGGGCAGGAGGAAGGGTGACTTTGTATCTGCAGCTCACGGTCAGACATCACAGTGCTCCTCTGGCCACCCTCATCATAGGCCTAAGCCTATACAAGGCTTCTAGGTCAAATACTGGTATATAACAGTGGAGGCCTGTAGGTGGCACCACTGCATTGAAATATACTGAATGTTGTACTTAATAGATACAAAGTATTGCTTCTTATAGTCACCTAGTGTAGCTTAAAAAAAATGTAAAAATTGTTTTAAAACATAAATAAATAAATAAAAGACCCCCTTACTCCAAAATAAAAATAAACTAAATCATAGGCATTGCCGCACCTGAAAACACCGGTACTATTAAAATCTAAAAATATTTACCCATATGGCCATTGGCCTAACAGCAAAACAGTTCAAAATGTCGATTAGCATGTTTTTCGTATCTTCAACTCCCTAAACATTGAATGAAAAGTTATCAAAAAGTCATACATACCCCAAAATGGTATGAATGACAAGTACAGATCGCTCAACAAACAATAGATTTAAAAAGAAAGAGAAAATGGGGTCAGAATATGGTAATGAAAAGACAAAAAAAGATTTATTCTAAAAAAAAAAATCAATATTAAAGCACAAGAAAAACTGTATAAATATGGTATTGCTATAAACCTATTGACCCAAAGAATGAAGACCATTAGTCAATCTTACCGTATAGGTAACAAATGGGGTCATTTATCAAACTAGTGTAAAGTAGAAATGGCTTATTGTCCATAGCAACCAATCAGATTCTATCTTTCATTTTCCAAAGTAGCTGTCCAAAATGACAGGTGAAATCTGCTTTTCCCCAAAAGCCCGGAAAACTGTAGAGGAATTGCATTTTTTTTTTCCAATTTCACTTTTCCAGCTTCCCACTATATTTAATGCAACAGTACAGCATTACAATAGAAAGTGCAACTCGTCCCCCCCAAAAAAGTAAGCCATGATACGGCTATGTGAAAAAAAAGATAAAATAGTTATTGCTCTGGGAAGGCTGGGAGTAAAAAATTTAAATACAAAAACAGAAAACCACTGCATCATGAAGGACTTAATATAAGTTCTACAGTAGTTCTATAGTAGAGTATATTTTAGTGTAGATGTCTTGTTTCTCATAAACATGTCACTCTTGTGCCCGGGTGGGGGAAAGACCTGGTAGCTACACATAGCACTTTTATGGACATAATAAATTGCTGATTGTTATAAATGCCTGATGAGTGCCAATAGTTTTTACAATTAATGAAGACACATATCTTATTAGTCTTTATTACATTCTCCAGAACACAGATTGTTTACTTTACTAATTTACAATATGACTTCTATTTTTTACATTTTAAAGATTAGAGAATCAAGAAAGCACACAAGACGCAGAATGCGAATGTTTAATAATTACTAAGAGTGCCCCACCAGACAGTAAGTATCTCTTGACAAACCTGACATTAATATCTGCACTCCTCAGCATTGAAATTACAACACTAAGATGAACCGGTGTTGCTGAGTTCTGCCAGTGATCACATTTTCAACCACCTAGCTCCAATCTATAGCATGCGGGAGGGGCATAAAAGTCAGATTGAAAGCACAGATATTTAGCCACAGGAAATCTCAAAAATCAGATCACATCATGTGAGATTATTGTGTGATGCCTTCTGTTCATCGACATACCAGCTATTGCCATTTGTCACAAACTTAGAGGGACAGTATCCTTGAACTGAGAGACCTTGGGTTATCACTGGAGATGTCAGCAGTGTTCAGTGTTGTATGTCCTGGTGCTTAGGAGAACAACGACGAACTGGAATGATGATAAGAGGTGAACAGGGGCAAACCTCTGCACACATGGATCATCTGATTAGAGAAATGATGTGTAGTGATCCATTCAATGCTGGAAATAAAACATCACATCACAAGACTAGGGAAAGCAAACAGTGTCTACACAAGCCAAAAGAAGATATATACACCACATTGGGCTATGAGCTAGACGACCAACACTGCAGGTGTTACATGGATCTCATACCAGCAATCTCAAAAGCTATCTTGGTGCACAACAAGACGGCAATGGAGGATGGAATGGTGGTCTATTCTCTTCAGTGATGAGTCTTTCTTTTGTCTCAGACACAATGATAGCCAGAGATTGCTTTGGGGACCACGTGGGCAAAGTCGTGAAAAGGCCTTAACAAGAGGTTGTCAGACTGCTCCGACTTCCAAGATTATGGTGCGGGGTGACATAATGTAAAGTAGCCAGACCCCCAGTGGTCTTCATTTCCAGTACACTAACCACTTGGTGTTACATTGATTTGGTTGTGGAACCAGTGGTAGGGCCATTTCTCCAAAGTGTCCAAGAAGCCAGGAAGCATGTTACTTAAAGGGGTTGTCTCTCTTCAGTAAATAGCACCAAGGCTACGTCTACTCGACGACATTTGCCGCGCAACAATAAGTTGCGCTACAGATCGGGCACAACTACACTGCAACATTTGTAGCGCAACATTTTGTTGCACTGATGTCGCTCAACAATTTTTATAATGGCAGTCTATGGTGTCGCACTGCAACATGCAACATGCTGCGACGCAAAAGTCGCAGAAAAATCCATCTCGAATGGATTTTTTGCGACTGTTGCGTCGCAGTTGCAGCATGTTGCATGTTGCAGTGCGACACCATAGACTGCCATTATAAAAATTGTCGCGCGACATTAGTGCAACAAAATGACGCGCGACAAATGTCGTCGTGTAGACGTAGCCTTATTATGTAGAGAAAGTTAATACAAGGCATTGTCTAATGTATTGTTATTATCTATATTGCTTCCTTTGCTGGTTGGATTCATTTTTCTATCACATTATACATTACTTGTTTCCATGGTTACGGCCACCCTGCGATTCAGCAGCAGTGGTCATGCTTGCTCACTATAGAAAAAAGCACCAGCCTATGTGTGCTCCTATGGTCCTGACCACCAAAGAGGCTGGCATTTTTTCCTAAAGTGTGCAAGCACGATCATTCCTGGATTGTAGGGTGATAAATGCCACTTGCTGAAATGAGACAACCCCTTTAGGCTAGGTCTACACGACGACATTTGTCGCGCGACATTTTGTTGCACCAATGTCGCGCGACAATTTTTATAATGGCAGTCTCTGGTGTCGCACTGCAACATGCGACATGCTGCGACTGCGAAGCAACAGTCGCAGAAAATTCATTCGAGATGGGTTTTTCTGTGACTGTCGCAGTTGCAGCATGTCGCATGTTGCAGTGCGACACCATAGACTGCCATTATAAAAATTGTCGCGCAACATTGGTGCGACAAATGTCGTCGTGTAGACCTAGCCTTAAGTTACTGTGAGCAGCCTGCATGGCCTAAACATGCTACCATGGCCTATAGCATCTCTGGACTTGTCTCCTATTGAGTAAATGTGGTCGACAAATCCAAACTGAGCTATCAACAGTGGATCTTGTGTGCACTGCAGAACATTCTTTAGACAAGCATTAATAATCTTGTTAAAGGGCTTCTGTCACCCCACTAAACCGTTTTTTGGTTTACTAATAATCCCTATACTGCGAGCTCTGCATACATAAGCTAAATAATCATTTTGGTTCAGTAGAATTTGATAAAAAGCTATTTTTAAAATATGCAAATTGCCTTTCTACCAGCAAGTAGGGCGGCTACTTGCTGGTAACAGCCGCATCCTCCGATCCTAATGACGCCCCCTCTGTATTGTGATTGACAGGGCCAGGGAACAGAATCGTTCTCTGCTGGCCCTGTTAGAATTCGAAATCTCGCGCCTGCGCTGTACCTGTCTTCAATCGGCGCAGCGCTGGCTCGACCGCTCCATCCTCAATCCGCCTGCGCCGATGACGTCATCGCATACACCCGGAAGAGAAGGAAGAGAAGACGCAGGCGCATTGAAGATGGAGCGGTCGAGCCAGCAGCCGCCTCTCAGTGCGCCTGCGCCGATTGAAGACAGGTACGGCGCAGGCGCGAGATTTCGAATTCTAACAGGGCCAGCAGAGAACGATTCCGTTCCCTGGCCCTGTCAATCACAATACGGAGGGGGCGTCATTAGGATCGGAGGATGCGGCTGTTACCAGCAAGTAGCCGCCCTACTTGCTGGTAGAAAGGCAATTTGCATATTTTAAAAATAGCTTTTTATCAAATTCTACTGAACCAAAATGATTATTTAGCTTATGTATGCAGAGCTCGCAGTATAGGGATTATTAGTAAACAAAAAAAAAAGTTTAGTGGGGTGACAGAAGCCCTTTAATTGCATGCCAAGGAGTGTAAGTGCGCGCATATTGGCGTGACGCTCATACTCAATATTGAATAAATCAAGATGTTTTAATTATTTTTTTTCCATTTTTATTATTTACATATCATTAACATGTCTATTGATCCTATGATTTCCATGATTGCATGACTTTCCCTTAGTTTTGCAATTTCAGTGTTGTGGAGTAAATACAATATATATATATATATATATATATATATATATACAGTTGGTGATGGCTGTATAATCACATGAAGTCAGTCTGCCTAGTGGAGTTACTTAGTTACTTCCCCTGGGGACATTCCAATTTGTCTCTTTCAGTAGATAAAATATTTTTTATTTTATTCTTTAAAGCAGCTTTGATACCAACACGGTGTATTTCCGTTCTTCTGGACCGTTATAGGCGCAGAAGAATGAAAATAATGAAAGTGCTGGATTTGACACATAACTGAAACAGAGCCTAACAGACCCCGCTGACATTCTTCCCTTTAGGCTTCCTGCACACAAACGTGTGCACTCCGTGGCCATATTGCAGACCGCATTTGCAGATTCGCAATACACGTGCGCTGTTCCGTGGGCATTCCGCATCACAGATGCAGACCCATTCACTTCAATGGGTCCGCACAGCCGGAGATGCGGAATGGTGAGGAACGGAAGCACGGAACGGAACCCTACGGAAGGGTTTTGTCCCGTACTTCCGTTCCGCAAAAAGACAGAACATGTCCTATCTTTTTGTGGAGCGGTCAGATCGCGGACCCATTAAGGTGAATGTTACCTGCTGCAGGTGCCCCACGGTCGGTGTTCGAGCACCACGGGGGGCACAAGTCTTTTCTCTCAGCCATTTTTGGCAAATTCTGATACGGAATCCCTGAACGGAGCTTCCAACACTATGTGAAAGCAGCTTTAGTGCTCATGCACGCGACCGTATGGTTCTGTGGTCCGTTTTTCACAGATCCGTTGTTTGTTTGTTTTTCCGTAGTGTTTCAGCTTCCATTCCATTTTTCCGTTTTGCTTCCCTTTGTGATCCTTTTTTTTTCCGGAACGGAAACATAAAATATACAGTATACAGTAATTACATAGAAAAATTGGGCTGGAAATTAAATTTCTTACAGATGGTTCCGCAAAAACGGAACGGATACGGAAGACATATGGATGCATTCCATATGCATTTCGTTATTTTTTCAGAACCGTTGACTTGAATGGAGCCACTGAACTTGATTTGCGGACAATAATAGGACATGACTCAAAATGTTGCGGAACGGAAATATGGAAACGGAATGCATACAAAGTACCTTCCGTATACGGAATGCAAAATAATGGAACGGAAACGGAATGAAATTACGTTCGTGTGCATGAGCCCTTAATGGGATTATGCCATGATTGTTGTAAAAATGACAGACATCATACAGTACATAACAATCTCTTTCTAACAATGTTAAAACTAGCCCTGTTCCTTACATGGATCCAGAAATCTCCACACTCATTGATCCAGTTGCTCTACTAGATTATCTTAGACCAGTGATGAGGAACCTTTTACAGACCGGGTGCCCAAACTGTGCCCAGTTTAAGGATGGAACTGAGCATGTGTGACCACCTCACCTATTATAATTGAGTAAAGAGAATATCTAGGAACTGACACATTTTCTAATAGAAAGTAGATTACCAAAGTAACCAGTTTTTCTAATTCTAAATTATATTAAAATAATGTTTAATGGTGGAATAATCCTTTTAAAGGAATCATGTTAGCAAATGAACCCTACGTTGGGTAGTTCAGGAGGCTGAGGAAAAATAACAACAGTTGTAATTTACATTCTTTGGATTAAATATATATCTGCCATTTATAACAATATTTTAGAGGATTATTGTTTATGCATGTTCTTAATATTTTATGGGGCCCCAACCCCAGACTGGCAGTGTAGTAGAATTAATGTTCATTAAATGGAAAGCTAGTCTTATAAATTATGTTTGTTTTATAGTACAAGAGTTCAAAAAGCCTCCAACATCTCCTCCACCACCACCACCAGAAACCGAAAGCCGCCCACCATTTCCTCCAGCCACCATTAAGCCAAATAACTAAAGATCAGAACTTCTACTGCCTCCTGCCGCCACAATCCACAAGAAAAAAATCTGCCCCACGTCTACTGCCTCCAGCCGCCACCGCCATATTTATGTATATATTGTAAATAAGTTTCATCTATTTTTGTAATTATTGTATATATTGTAAATAAGTTTTATCTATTTTTATAATTAGTGTATTTATTGTAAATAATATATATATTTTTGTAATTTTTGTATATATTGTAAATAAGATATATCTATTTTTTTAATTATTGTATATATTGTAAATAGGTTTTATTTATTTTTATAATTAGTGTATTTATTGTAAATAATATATATTTTTGTAATGTTTGTAAATATTGCAAATATTATATTTCTATTTTTTTAATTATTGTATTTATTATAAATAAGATATTTTTTGTAATTCTTGTATATATTGTAAATAAGCTATATCTATTTTTGTAATTCTTGTATATATTGTAAATAAGATTTATCTATTATTGTAAATATTGTAATTCTTGTATATATTGTAATTACTGTATATATTGTAAATAATATATATATTTATTTTTATACCAAACATTGCAGTTGGCTGTTTTTTTACCAATATTCCTTATGAGTCCAGAAAATCTTGTTACTAAATATAAACCCACATTTTCCATAATTCATGCTATAGAAACATAGAAACATAGAAACATAGAATGTGTCGGCAGATAAGAACCATTTGGCCCATCTAGTCTGCCCAATATACTGAATACTATGGATAGCCCCCGGCCCTATCTTATATGAAGGATGGCCTTGTGCCTATCCCATGCATGCTTAAACCCCTTCACTGTATTTGCAGCTACCACTTCTGCAGGAAGGCTATTCCATGCATCCACTACTCTCTCAGTAAAGTAATACTTCCTTATATTACTTTTAAACCTTTGCCCCTCTAATTTAAAACTGTGTCCTCTTGTGGTAGTTTTTCTTCTTTTAAATATGCTCTCTTCCTTTACCGAGTTGATTCCCTTTATGTATTTAAAAGTTTCTATCATATCCCCTCTGTCTCTTCTTTCTTCCAAGCTATACATATTAAGGTCCTTTAACCTTTCCTGGTAAGTTTTATCCTGCAATCCATGTACTAGTTTAGTAGCTCTTCTCTGAACTTTCTCTAGAGTATCTATATCCTTCTGGAGATATGGCCTCCAGTACTGCGCACAATACTCCAAGTGAGGTCTCACCAGTGTCCTGTACAGCGGCATAAGCACTTCACTCTTTCTACTGCTTATACCTCTCCCTATACATCCAAGCATTCTGCTGGCATTTCGTGCTGCTCTATTACATTGTCTTCCCACCTTTAAGTCTTCTGAAATAATTACTCCTAAATCCCTTTCCTCAGATACTGAGGTCAGGACTGTGGAGGTAGCAGATCTCCGTAAAACTGTGTCTCAGTTTCAGGTGACCGGTTCTGCTTGCGTACATGGAGTTTGTTCCGAGCCTAAGATCTCGCTTCCGAATACGTTCTCCGGGGGTAGTGAGAATTTTGTTTGTTTTAGAGAGGCTTGCAAACTCCATTTTCGCCTACTTCCCAATTCCTCTGGTGATGAGGAGCAGAGGGTGGGGATCATCATCTCGCTGCTCAGGGATAACGCTCAGTCTTGGGCCTTTTCACTGCCGGTGGGGGCACGGCACCTCCGATCGGTGGATTAATTTTTTGTAGCCCTGGGGCAGATATATGATGACCCGGATCGTATTGCTCTGGCTGAATCTAAACTGCGTCTTTTATGCCAGGGTAAACAGTCCGCAGAGATATATTGTTCAGAATTTCGGAGATGGGCAGCTGATACTGATTGGAGTGATGCTGCACTCCGAAGTCAATTTTGCCATGGTCTTTTGGAGGGATTGAAAGTTGCATTTGCCTTTCATGAGAGAACTGCCTTGTTGGAGTCTGCCATGTCTCGAACTGTTCGTATTGACAGGCGTCTTAGAGAGAGAGGAGAGATCACTCCTTCCTGTCATATTCAGTCCAAGGACAGTGGGGCGGTCTCATTCAGTGCGCAGTGGCCTCAGTCTCTCTCAATCCCCTCTGAGCAGGAGGCCATGCAGCTGGGTTTGCTTGCCTCTGATAGTAGAGGATTCAGCTCTCAGAGGAGGGTTTGTTTCTGTTGTGGAGGCATAAATCATTTGGCAAATGTTTGCCCCTTTAGGAGATTCAGGGAGTTTTCTGAGGTTAATAAAGAAACAAAAAGAAAAAAAGCCTCTAAAAACTTTCCATCTGTTACTATTGGCAAGGTTGATGCGGAAATTGAAGGTTTGCCGTTTGCTTGTAGTTCCCGTTTTGTCCTACCTGCCAGGGTGGAGCTGGATAGCAAGAACATTGTTTGTGAGATTTTTGTAGATAGTGGAGCAGCTGTCAATCTCATTGATAATCAATTTTCTATAACACATGGTTTCCAGGTATGCACTTTGGGAAAGGATATACTTGTTTTTGCTATCGATTCCGCTCCACTTTCTCAAAAATCGTTAAAGGGCATAGTTCACAATATCCGTTTGACTGTGGGTGATGCTCATGTTGAGGATATGTCATGTTTCGTCCTAAACGAATTACCTACTCTTCTAGTGTTGGGGCTACCCTGGCTCTCTATACATAACCCCACCATTTTTTGGCAAGCAAGGAAAATAAATGGTTGGAGTGACTTTTGCAGAGAGAATTGCCTCACGGCGTCTCTTTCAGAGGTTTCTACCAAGATTATACCATCTTTTCTCTCTGAATTTTCGGATGTGTTTTCATAGAGTGGAGTCCAGGAGCTGCCCACTCACCGGGAGTACGATTGCCCTATTAATCTCATCCCAGGCGCCAAGCTGCCAAAATCACGTTTATACAATCTCTCCCAACCTGAAAGGGTCGCTATGCGTACTTATATCTCCGAGAGCCTGAGAAAGGGACACATCCGACCCTCGAAGTCACCTGTTGCCGCTGGGGTTTTTTTTGTTAACAAAAAAGATGGTTCTTTAAGACCATGTCTGGATTTCAGGGAGCTGCACTGTATCTCAATTTGTGACCCTTATCCGCTTCCTCTGATCCCGGACCTGTTTAACCAGATTGTTGGGGCTAAAGTTTTTTCTAAGTTGGATTTAAGAGGGGCATACAACCTAGTCAGGGTCAGGGAAGGGGACGAATGGAAGTCGGCCTTCAATACCCCTGAGGGCCATTTCGAGAATTTGGTTATGCTCTTTGGTTTGATGAATGCTCCAGCCGTCTTCCAACATTTTGTGAACAGCATTTTTTATCATTTAATGGGGAAATTTGTACTGGTGTATCTAGATGACATTTTGATTTTTTCTCCTGATTTCAAAACTCATAGGGACCACCTACGTCAGTTCTTGCTCATTCTGCGGGAGAATAAATTGAACAAACCGGATTCCAAAAAAGTTGAGACACTAAACAAATTGTGAATAAAAACTGAATGCAATGATGTGGAGATGGCAAATGTCAATATTTTATTTGTAATAGAACGTAGATGACAGATCAAACGTTTAATCCGAGTAAATGTATCATTTTAAAGGAAAAATACGTTGATTCAAAATTTCACGGTGTCAACAAATCCCCAAAAAGTTGGGACAAGTAGCAATAAGAGGCTGGAAAAAGTAAACTTGAGCATAACGAAGATCTGGAAGACCAATTAACACTAATTAGGTCAATTGGCAACATGATTGGGTATAAAAAGAGCTTCTCAGAGTGGCAGTGTCTCTCAGAAGCCAAGATGGGTAGAGGATCACCAATTCCCACAATGTTGCGCAGAAAGATAGTGGAGCAATATCAGAAAGGTGTTACCCAGCGAAAAATTGCAAAGACTTTGCATCTATCATCATCAACTGTGCATAACATCATCCGAAGATTCAGAGAATCTGGAACAATCTCTGTGCGTAAGGGTCAAGGCCGTAAAACCATACTGGATACCCGTGATCTCCTGGCCCTTAAACGACACTGCACCACAAACAGGAATGCTACTGTAAAGGAAATCACAGAATGGGCTCAGGAATACTTCCAGAAACCATTGTCAGTGAACACAATCCACCGTGCCATCCGCCGTTGCAAGCTGAAACTCTACAGTGCAAAGAAGAAGCCATTTCTAAGCAAGATCCACAAGCTCAGGCATTTTCACTGGGCCAGGGATCATTTAAAATGGAGTGTGGCAAAATGGAAGACTGTTCTGTGGTCAGACGAGTCACGATTCGAAGTTCTTTTTGGAAATCTGGGACGCCATGTCATCCGGACCAAAGAGGACAAGAACAACCCAAGTTGTTATCAACGCTCAGTTCAGAAGCCTGCATCTCTGATGGTATAGGGTTGCATGAGTGCGTGTGGCATGGGCAGCTTGCATGTCTGGAAAGGCACCATCAATGCAAAAAAATATATTCAGGTTCTAGAACAACATATGCTCCCATCCAGACGTCATCTCTTTCAGGGAAGACCCTGCATTTTTCAACAAGATAATGCCAGACCACATTCTGCATCAATCACAACATCATGGCTGCGTAGGAGAAGGATCCGGGTACTGAAATGGCCAGTCTGCAGTCCAGATCTTTCACCTATAGAGAACATTTGGCGCATCATCAAGAAGAAGGTGCAACAAAGAAGGCCCAAGACGATTGAACAGTTAGAGGCCTGTATTAGACAAGAATGGGAGAGCATTCCTATTTCTAAACTTGAGGAACTGGTCTCCTCGGTCCCCAGACGTCTGTTGAGTGTTGTAAGAAGAAGGGGAGATGCCACACAGTGGTGAAAATGGCCTTGTCCCAACTTTTTGGGGATTTGTTGACACCATGAAATTCTGATTCAACATATTTTTCCCTTAAAATGGTACATTTTTTGTCAGTTTAAACTTTTGTTCCGTGATTTATGTTCTATTCTGAATAAAATATTAGAAGTTGGCACCTCCACATCATTGCATTCAGTTTTTATTCACGATTTGTATAGTGTCCCAACTTTTTTGGAATCCGGTTTGTATAACATAAGATGATTGGATACCACAATACATTCCAAAGGTGACAATGTTTTTTATAATGTATCTAGCAACCCTAGTTCTAGTACGTCTTGGTGTGGCAGGAGCTTCACATTGTTGCATATGATCATACATCCCTGTTTCTTTGGGAGTTGTCTCATCTGGAGATGTACCTGGTGTAATCACTTCACTTATTTCAATGTCAGATTTGTCATCTGCAGTCCTCAGAAACTTCCTATTCCTTCTGTACAACTGTCCATTTGCTTCCACTTTATAAGATCGTGGAGCAACTTTCTCCAAACAAATTCCTTGTCACCAAATTTCATCTGTTGACGACGGCGATGGTTGTATTCGCACTGGCTGACCAATGCTTAGTTCAGGAAGTTCCTTGGCTCCTTTATCATAATATGCCTTTGCTTTTTTGCGTCTTTCAGTTAGGTTCTCGACCACTCCTTTTATAACCTTTGGAAACAGCAGTTTCTGAGCAGTCGGAAGTAAACTCCTGGTCCTTCTTGACATTAGCCGTTGTACAGGACTACTGCTGGTGCCTTCTGATGGGGTATTTCTCCAGTCAAGAACCGCTTTTCAGATATCCTTGTCACCTCGTTTAGCTTTCTTTATGAGTGTTTTTGCTATTTTTACAGTAGCTTCAGCTTTACCGTTGGACTGACTGTGATATGGGGATGATGTAAGATGTTCAAATTCCCACTCTCTACAAAATCGTGCAAACTCTGAGCTGACAAACTGTGGTCCGTTATCTGTAATTACAGAATCAGGGATTCCATGTCTGCTAAAATGTGCTTTGCAACAATCTATAATTGTTTTAGAGGTGGTATCAGAAACTAAATCAATTTCCCAGAAATCTGAATAATAATCAACAATTATTAAGTAATCTTGTCCTGTTAAGGAAAATAAGTCCATGCCTAGTTTGCTCCAGGGTAGAGTGGGCAATTTGTGAGTCATCAGAGGTAGAGATGAGTGAACCCGAACTGTATAGTTCGGGTTCGTACCGAATTTTGGGGTGTCCGTGACACGGACCCGAACCCGAACATTTTCGTAAAAGTCAGGGTTCGGGTTCGGTGTTCGGCACTTTCTTGGCACTTTTTGAAAGGCTGCAAAGCAAGAGGCCATCACAGCCATGCCTACTATTGGCATGGCTGTGATTGACCAGTGCAGCATGTGACCCAGCCTCTATATAAGCTTGGGTCACGTAGCGCTGCACGTCACTCTGCTGATACAAGCGTAGGGAGAGGTTGCAGCTGCGACGTTAGGGCGAGATTAGGCAGATTAACTCCTCCAAAAGACTTCATTCAGTGATCGATCTACAGCTGTGGATCATTGAAGTGCTGATATTCAATTGCTCACTGTTTTTAGGCTGCCCAGAGCGTTTTTCAGTCACTTTTTTCTGGGGTGATCGGCGGCCATTTTGTGGCTTGTGGTGCGCCAGCACAAGCTACCACCAAGTACATTTAACCATCAAAAGTGTGGTTATTTTTTGCTATATCCTACATCAGGGTCAAGCTTTCATCAAGTGCATTTAACCATCAATAGTGTGGTTATTTTTTGGCCATATACTACATCAGGGGCAAGCTGAGCTTGTGTCACCCAAGTGCATTTAACCATCAATAGTGTGGTTATTTTTTGCTATATCCTACATCAGGGTCGAGCTTTCATCAAGTGCATTTAACCATCAATAGTGTGGTTATTTTTTGGACATATACTACATCAGGGGCAAGTTGAGCCTGTCACCCAGCGCCTAAAAAATAGGCGTCACATTTATATTCATCCAAATCTGTACTGTTTTAGGCTACTTTCACACTTGCGGCAGAGAGATCCGGCAAGCAGTTCCGTCGCCGGAACTGCCTGCCGGATCAGGCAAAATGTATGCTAACTGATGGCATTAGTAACACTGATCAGGATCCTGATCAGTCTTAAAAATGCCTGATCAGTCGAAAAAATGCATTGAAATGCTGGATCCGTCTTTCCGGTGTCATCCGGCAAAAACGGATCCGGCATTTAATTTTTCACCTTTTTTTCAGTCTGCGCATGCGCATACCGGAAGGACGGATCCGGCATTCCGGTATTCTGAATGCCGGATCCGGCACTAATACATTCCTATGGGAAAAAATGCCTGATCCGGCGTTCAGGCAAGTCTTCAGTTTTTTTAGTCGGAGATAAAACCGTAGTATGCTACGGTTTTCTCTTTTGCCTGATCAGTCAAAACGACTGAACTGAAGACATCCTGATGCAAACTGAACGGATTACTCTCCATTCAGAATGCATGGGGACATACCTGATCAGTTCTTTTCAGGTATAGAGCCCCTGTGACGGAACTCTATGCCAGAAAAGAACAACGCAAGTGTGAAAGTAGCCTTAGCTGGTCAAGTTATTTTTTGTGACCGTCAAAGCACAGTTTTTGTTCTGGGTTGAAAAACAATTCCCAAATTTGCAATTCTCAAAATTTGTGGTTTCTGCTGTATCAGGCCTACTTTAAATCTATCCCTAAAAGGGTATATTAGATTCAAAGTGCTGATAGGGTCATTTTCAAAAACGTAACACACACGCTACAGTGCAGATCCAAGTCTAATTCTGTGATTAAACGTATACCTGTCACCCAGCGCCTAAAAAATAGGCCTCACATTTTTATTCATCCAAATCTGTACTGTTTTAGCTGGTCAAGTTATTGTTTGTGACCGTCAAAGCGCAGTTTTTGTTCTGGGTTGCAAAACAATTCCCAAATTCTGCAATTCTCAAAATTAGTGGTTTCTGCTGTATCAGGCCTACTTGAAATCTATCCCTAAAAGGGTATATTAGATTCAAGGTGCTGATAGGGTCATTCTCAAAAACTTAACACACACGCTACAGTGCAGATCCAAGTCTAATTCTGTGATTAAACGTATACCTGTCACCCAGCGCCTAAAAAATAGGCCTCACATTTATATTCAGCTAAATCTGTCATTACTGGTGTGCCTGTATTAGTGTAATACAGTACCTAAATAGATAGCCAGATAGGGTTCGGTGTCTGTAAAAAAAGGCCTGAATTTTAATTCAATACATTGGCCCGAATAATATTTTTCTTATTGTGGTGAACGGTAACAATGAGGAAAACATCTAGTGAGGGACGCGGACGTGGACATGGTCGTGGTGGTGTTAGTGGACCCTCTGGTGCTGGGAGAGGACGTGGCCGTTCTGCCACAGCCACACGTCCTAGTGTACCAACTACCTCAGGTCCCAGTAGCCGCCAGAATTTACAGGGATATTTGGTGGGGCCCAATGCCGTTCTAAGGATGGTAAGGCCTGAGCAGGTACAGGCATTAGTCAATTGGGTGGCCGACACGTTCACATTATCTCCCACCCAGTCTTCTGCAGAAAGCGCACAGATGGCGCATGAAAACCAAGCCCATCAGTCTGTCACATCACCCCCATGCATATCAGGGAAACTGTCTGAGCCTCAAGTTATGCAGCAGTCTCTTATGCTGTTTGAAGACTCTGCTGGCAGGGTTTCCCAAGGGCATCCACCTAGCCCTTCCCCAGGGGTGGAAGAGATAGAATGCACTAACGCACAACCACTTATGTTTCCTGATGATGAGGACATGGGAATACCACCTCAGCACGTCTCTGATGATGACGAAACACAGGTGCCAACTGCTGCGTCTTTCTGCAGTGTGCAGACTGAACAGGAGGTCAGGGATCAAGACTGGGTGGAAGACGATGCAGGGGACGATGAGGTCCTAGACCCCACATGGAATGAAGTTCGTGCCACTGACTTTCACAGTTCAGAGGAAGAGGCAGTGGTGAGACCGAGCCAACAGCGTAGCAAAAGAGGGAGCAGTGGGCAAAATCAGAACACCCGCCGCCAAGAGACTCCGCCTGCTACTGACCGCCGCCATCTGGGACCGAGCACCCCAAAGGCAGCTTCAAGGAGTTCCCTGGCATGGCACTTCTTCAAACAATGTGTTGACGACAAGACCCGAGTGGTTTGCACGCTGTGCCATCAGAGCCTGAAGCGAGGCATTAACGTTCTGAACCTTAGCACAACCTGCATGACCAGGCACCTGCATGCAAAGCATGAACTGCAGTGGAGTAAACACCTTAAAAACAAGGAAGTCACTCAGGCTTCCCCTGCTACCTCTTTTGCTGCTGCCGCCTCGGCCTCTTCTGCTGCTGCCGCCGCCTCGGCCTCTTCCTCCGCCTCTGGAGGGACGTTGGCACTTGCCGCCCAGCAAACATAAGATGTACCACCAACACCACCACCTGCGTCACCAAGCATCTCAACCATGTCACACGGCAGCGTTCAGCTCTCCATCTCACAAACATTTGAGAGAAAGCGTAAATTCCCACCTAGCCACCCTCGATCCCTGGCCCTCAATGCCAGCATTTCTAAACTACTGGCCTATGAAATGCTGTCATTTAGGCTGGTGGACACAGACAGCTTCAAACAGCTCATGTCGCTTGCTGTCCCACAGTATGTTGTTCCCAGCCGGCACTACTTCTCCAAGAGAGCCGTGCCTTCCCTGCACAACCAAGTATCCGATAAAATCAAGTGTGCACTGCGCAACGCCATCTGTGGCAAGGTCCACCTAACCACAGATACGTGGACCAGTAAGCACGGCCAGGGACGCTATATCTCCCTAACTGCACCCTGGGTAAATGTAGTGGCGGCTGGGCCCCAGGCATAGAGTTGTTTGGCGCACGTCCTTCCGCCGCCAAGGATCGCAGGGCAACATTCTTTGCCTCCTGTCTCCTCCTCCTCCTACTCAGCTTCCTCCTCCTCTTCTTCCACCTGCTCATCCAGTCAGCCACACACCTTCACCACCAACTTCAGCACAGCCCGGGGTAAACGTCAGCAGGCCGTTCTGAAACTCATATGTTTGGGGGACAGGCCCCACACCACACAGGAGTTGTGGCGGGGTATAGAACAACAGACCGACGAGTGGTTGCTGCCGGTGAGCCTCAAGCCTGGCCTGGTGGTGTGCGATAATGGGCGAAATCTCGTTGCAGCTCTGGGACTAGCCGGTTTGACGCACATCCCTTGCCTGGCGCATGTGCTGAATTTGGTGGTGCAGAAGTTCATTCACAACTACCCCGACATGTCAGAGCTGCTGCATAAAGTGCGGGCCGTCTGTTCGTGCTTCCGGCGTTCACACCCTGCCGCTGCTCGCCTGTCTGCGCTACAGCGTAACTTCGGCCTTCCCGCTCACCGCCTCATATGCGACGTGCCCACCAGGTGGAACTCCAGCTTGCACATGCTGGACAGACTGTGCGAGCAGCAGCAGGCCATAGTGGAGTTTCAGCTGCAGCACGCACGGGTCAGTCGCACTGCGGATCAGCCCCACTTCACCACCAATGACTGGGCCTCCATGCGAGACCTGTGTGCCCTGTTGCGCTGTTTCGAGTACTCCACCAACATGGACAGTGGCGATGACGCCGTTATCAGCGTTACAATACCACTTCTATGTATCCTTGAGAAAACACTTAGGGCGATGATGGAAGAGGAGGTGGCCCAGGAGGAAGAGGAGGAAGAGGGGTCATTTTTAGCACTTTCAGGCCAGTCTCTTCGAAGTGACTCAGAGGGAGGTTTTTTGCAACAGCAGAGTCCAGGTACAAATGTGGCCAGACAGGGCCCACTACTGGAGGACGAGGATGAGGAGGAGGTGGAGGTGGAGGAGGATGAGGATGAAGCAGGTTCACAGCGGGCTGGCACCCAACGCAGCTCGGGCCCATCACTGGTGCGTGCCTGGAAGGAAACACAGGACAATGACGATACGCCTCCCACAGAGGACAGCTTGTCCTTACCTCTGGGCAGCCACCCTGCTGGATCCCCGGTACAAAGACAATGTGCCCACCTTACTTCCTACACTGGAGCGTGATAGGAAGATGCGCGAGTACAAGCGCACGTTGGTAGACGCGCTACTGAGAGCATTCCCAAATGTCACAGGGGAACCAGTGGAAGCCCAAGGCGAAGGCAGAGGAGGAGCAAGAGGTCGCCAACGCAGCTGTGTCACGGCCAGCTCCTCTGAGGGCAGGGTTAGCATGGCAGAGATGTGGAAAAGTTTTGTCACCACGCCACAGCTAACTGCACCACCACCTGATACGGAACGTGTTAGCAGGAGGCAACATTTCAATAACATGGTGGAACAGTACCTGTGCACACCCCTCCATGTACTGACTGATGGTTCGGCCCCATTCAACTTCTGGGTCTCCAAATTGTCCACATGGCCAGAGCAAGCCTTTTATGCCTTGGAGGTGCTGGCCTGCCCGGCGGCCAGCGTTTTGTCTGAACGTGTATTCAGCACGGCAGGGGGCGTCATTACAGACAAACGCAGCAATGTGGACAAGCTGACGTTCATAAAAATGAACCAGGCATGGATCCCACAGGACCTGTCCATCCCTTGTGCAGATTAGACATTAACTACCTCCCCTTAACAATATATTATTGTACTCCAGGGCACTTCCTCATTCAATCCTATTTTTATTTTCATTTTACCATTATATTGCAGGGCAACCCAAAGTTGAATGAACCTCTCCTCTGTCTTGGTGCCGGGGCCTAAATATGTGACAGTGGCCTGTTCCAGTGGTGGGTGACGTGAAGCCTGATTCTCTGCTATGACATGAAGACTGATTCTCTGCTGACATGAAGCCAGATTCTCTGTTACGGGACCTCTCTCCTCTGCCTGGGTGCCTGGGCCTAAATATGCGACAGTGGCCTGTTCCAGTGGTGGGTGACGTGAAGCCTGATTCTCTGCTATGACATGAAGACTGATTCTCTGCTGACATGAAGCCAGATTCTCTGTTACGGGACCTCTCTCCTCTGTCTGGGTGCCTGGGCCTAAATATGTGGCAGTGGCCTGTTCCAGTGGTGGGTGACGTGAAGCCTGATTCTCTGCTATAACATGAAGACTGATTCTCTGCTGACATGAAGCCAGATTCTCTGTTACGGGACCTCTCTCCTCTGCCTGGGCGCCTGGGCCTAAATATATTTGACAGTGGCCTGTTCCAGTGGTGGGTGACGTGAAGCCTGATTCTCTGCTATGACGTGAAGACTGATTCTCTGCTGACATGAAGCCAGATTCTCTGTTACGGGACCTCTCTCCTCTGTCTGGGTGCCGGGGCCTAAATATGTGACAGTGGCCTGTTCCAGTGGTGGGTGACGTGAAGCCTGATTCTCTGCTATGACATAAAGACTGATTCTCTGCTGACAAGAAGCCAGATTCTCTGTTACGGGACCTCTCTCCTCTGTCTGGGTGCCTGGGCCTAAATATGTGACAGTGGCCTATTCCAGTGGTGGGTGACGTGAAGCCTGATTCTCTGCTATGACATGAAGACTGATTCTCTGCTGACATGAAGCCAGATTCTCTGTTACGGGACCTCTCTCCTCTGCCTGGGTGCCTGGGCCTAAATATGTGACAGTGGCCTGTTCCAGTGGTGGGTGACGTGAAGCCTGATTTTCTGCTATGACATGAAGACTGATTCTCTGCTGACATGAAGCCAGATTCTCTGTTACGGGACCTCTCTCCTCTGTCTGGGTGCCTGGGCCTAAATATGTGACAGTGGCCTGTTCCAGTGGTGGGTGACGTGAAGCCTGATTCTCTGCTATGACATGAAGACTGATTCTCTGCTGACATGAAGCCAGATTCTCTGTTACGGGACCTCTTTCCTCTGTCTGGGTGCCGGGGCCTAAATATGTTACAGTGGTCTGTTCCAGTGGTGGGTGACGTGAAGCCTGATTCTCTGCTATGACATGAAGACTGATTATCTGCTGACATGAAGCCAGATTCTCTGTTACGGGACCTCTCTCATCTGTCTGGGTGCCTGGGCCTAAATATGTGACAGTGGCCTGTTCCAGTGGTGGGTGACGTGAAGCCTTATTCTCTGCTATGACATGAAGACTGATTCTCTGCTGACATGAAGCCAGATTCTCTGTTACGGGACCTCTCTCCTCTGTCTGGGTGCCTGGGCCTAAATATGTGACAGTGGCCTGTTCCAGTGGTGGGTGACGTGAAGCCTTATTCTCTGCTATGACATGAAGACTGATTCTCTGCTGACATGAAGCCAGATTCTCTGTTACGGGACCTCTCTCCTCTGTCTGGGTGCCTGGACCTAAATATGTGACAGTGGCCTGTTCCAGTGGTGGGTGACGTGAAGCCTGATTCTCTGCTATGACATGAAGACTGATTCTCTGCTGACATGAAGCCAGATTCTCTGTTACGGGACCTCTCTCCTCTGTCTGGGTGACGGGGCCTAAATATGTGACAGTGGCCTGTTCCAGTGGTGGGTGACGTGAAGCCTGATTCTTTGCTATGACATGAAGACTGATTCTCTGCTGACATGAAGCCAGATTCTCTGTTACGGGACCTCTCTCATCTGTCTGGGTGCCTGGGCCTAAATATGTGACAGTGGCCTGTTCCAGTGGTGGGTGACGTGAAGCCTTATTCTCTGCTATGACATGAAGACTGATTCTCTGCTGACATGAAGCCAGATTCTCTGTTACGGGACCTCTCTCCTCTGCCTGGGTGCCTGGGCCTAAATATGTGACAGTGGCCTGTTCCAGTGGTGGGTGACGTGAAGCATGATTCTCTGCTATGACATGAAGACTGATTCTCTGCTGACATGAAGCCAGATTCTCTGTTACGGGACCTCTCTCCTCTGTCTGGGTGCCTGGACCTGAATATGTGACAGTGGCCTGTTCCAGTGGTGGGTGACGTGAAGCCTGATTCTCTGCTATGACATGAAGACTGATTCTCTGCTGACATGAAGCCAGATTCTCTGTTACGGGACCTCTCTCCTCTGCCTGGGTGCCTGGGCCTAAATATGTGACAGTGGCCTGTTCCAGTGGTGGGTGACGTGAAGCCTGATTCTCTACTATGACATGAAGACTGATTCTCTGCTGACATGAAGCCAGATTCTCTGCTATGGCATGAAGAGACTGATTCTCTGCTGACGTGAAGCCAGATTCTCTGCTATGGGACCTCTGTCCAATTGATATTGGTTAATTTTTATTTTTTTTTTTTTATTTTAATTCATTTCCCTATCCACATTTGTTTGCAGGGGATTTACCCACATGTTGCTGCCTTTTGCAGCCCTCTAGCTCTTTCCTGGGCTGTTTTACAGCCTTTTTAGTGCCGAAAAGTTCGGGTCCCCATTGACTTCAATGGGGTTCGGGACGAAGTTCGGGTCGGGTTCGGATCCCGAACCCGAACATTTCCGGGAAGTTCGGCCGAACTTCTCGAACCCGAACATCCAGGTGTTCGCTCAACTCTAATCAGAGGTTCTTTTGTTTGTTTACGCATATACTCATTGCAAGTATTACAGTTCTTTATTGCCTCTATAATCTCTGGGCCCCTGTGTGGCCAGAAGATGACATCCTTGGCCTTGCGAAGGCATGCTTCTATTCCTAAGTGGCTAGAATGAGTCCTCGCTATCATTTCTGGGCGCATGTTTTTTGGTATGATGACTCTGTGTCCTTTATACAGAATTCCATTTTGTATGCTTATCTCATCTCTAAAGCCCCAGTAGTCCCTGATACAAATCTGTATTTTTTCTTTTTGGTTTGGCCATCCTGTAAGAACAGTAGTTTTTAATGCTTGCAAGACTTCATCTTGTTCTGTGAACTTCTGAATTTGTTGTAGGCGCAAATCAGACACTCTTAGATATTCTGCAAAGTTTATCTCTTCCAGTTCCTTAGAAAAGGCATCCTCTGATTGCATCAAGAAAATCTCATAATCTGGGGTGTCCTTGTCCATTGTTCTGATTCTTTTTTGTAAACCACATTAAGGTTGTATTTTTGCAACTGTAGCATCATGCGCTGTAGACGTTTTGGTGCTACTAGGAGAGGTTTTTTAAAAATGCTCTCTAGAGGCTTATGATCAGTCTCAAAGTTAATAATATTTTTTCCATGTAAGTACTGATTAAACTTCTGGCATGCATATACAATGGCAAGACATTCCTTTTCAATCTGGGCATATCTTTGTTCTGTTGAAGACAGTGTACATGATGCAAACGTCACTGGCTGACCTCCTTGCAAAAGTGTTGCTCCAAGACCTTTTTCACTGGCATCACATTGGACTGTTACTTCTTCATTGACATTGTAGTATCTCAAAACTGGATGTTTAGTAACAATATCTTTTATTTGCTTGAGGGCTTCATCATGGCTGGATTGCCAGGCCCACAAGCTGTCTTTGTCTGTCAGTCTGCGTAGTGGTTCACATACATCCGAAAGATGTGGTAAGAATTTTGAAAGGTAGTTTACAAACCCTAGCAGTCTCTGAACTGCTTGTACATTGTCAGGCTTTGGTACCTCTAAAATTGCTCTGACTTTTTCTGGATCAGGACGCAGGCCTTCTGCTGTGAGTAAATGTCCCATGTATGGTACCGAAGATAGCCTCAATCTCAGCTTCTTTTTATTGAATTTTAGGTTCAGCTTTCGTGCTCTCTCTAAGAGTCCAATCAAATTCTTGTCATGATCCTTTGTGGCCTCCTCTGTAGTGTCACCACAGCCATACACCAATATATCATCTGCAATAACTTCCACTCCGGGCAGGTCTTCTACTGCTTCATGTTGTCTACGTTGATATTCTTCTGGTGCAGTAGCAATCCCAAAAGGCATGCGTAGCCATCGGTAACGCCCAAAGGGAGTCCAGAATGTAGTGAGATAACTGCTTTTAGTGTCCAGTTTTACTTGCCAGAAGCCATCCTTAGCATCTAAGACAGAAAATACTTTAGCATTTGTTAAACTTGGTAGGATTTCCTCTATAGTGGACATTGGATAATGTGAGCGTTTTAGTGCTTTATTTAAGTCTTTGGGATCAATGCATATTCGCAGCTTGCCTGGTTTCTTAACAGCAACCATACTACTTATCCATGTCGTAGGTTCTATGACCTTTTTTATCACTCCCAGTGTCTCTAATCTCTCTATTTTCGTCTTTAAGTCTGCTTTAAGTGGAGCCGGCACTCTACGTGGTTGGTGTTGAACAGGAGGTATTGCTTCATCTATTTCTAGGTGATACTCTCCAGGTAGACACCCTAGTCCTTTGAAAATGTCTCTATATTCAGTTGTGATCTTTTCATAAGAAAAGGGTGAAGTTGTAGTTGTTTGCTGGTCATCATGTAATAATACATTATGTTCTACATTCAGTGTAAGGAGGCCCATTTTCTGACATGTTTCTGCTGAGAGAAGTGGTTTGTGCTTACCTTGGACAACTTGGAATTGCAGTGTATATGTTTTATCTTTATATGTACAATTTAGATTACATTGGCCCATAGGTATCATATAGGTATCATTGTACCATTTTAATTTGACATTACTCTTCTGTAATGTTGGCTTTCCTTCTTTAACTATTTTGCAATAGTCTTTGTATGTCATAAGGTTGCAGGTGGCCCCACAGTCTAACTGACAGTGTAACCTTTCCCCTGCTTCTCTGTCAATGCTGAGTTCTAGTGGTACAAACCACTGTGATCCTGGACTGCTTACTGCTCCTATTTGATGAATAATAGTGAATACTGATTCTTCTGAGCTGCTGCTCTTGATCTGTGCAGCCATATGTATTCTGGCATTTGCTTTCTGCCTGCATACTCTAGAAAAATGGTTTTGCTTTTTGCATTTACTGCAGGTTTCTCCATATTCAGGACAGTGGTCTCTCCCCCAGGGGCGGTTGTTTCCACAGTATCTACATCTGATTGTTTTTACTTTGCTTTCTTTCATGGGCTTTTTATATGTTCTAGCAGTATAATGTACAGCTTCAGTTTCACTTTTGCTTTCTTGCATTGCTTGTATTTGCATTTCTGTAAGTTCATGGCTTCTACACATATCAATGGCTCTCTGTAGGTTCAGGTCTGGTACTCTGAGCATTCTCTTTCTAGCATTAATGTCTTTTGATCCCAGAACTATTCTGTCTCTGATAAGTTCATCATGTAATACTCCAAACTCACATGTAGCGGCAAGCTGCCTCAGTCTAGTCACATACTGATCTATAGTTTCCAATGGGCCTTGGTTTGTGGTATTGAATATGTACCTCTCATAAATGATGTTACGTGAAGGCATAAAATGGCTCTGTAATGCATCCAGAGTTTTCTCTATGTCCTGCTTGTCGGCATCAGAGAGGGAGAGGTGCTGATAAATACGCAGACCGTCTCTCCCCATCACTGAGCGCAGTGTCGCTATCCTTATCTTGGAGTCTTTCTTATCAAGTTTAGTTGCCACCTCATAATCTTCCCACTGGCATTTGAAATATGTCCAGTTAACTGCCAGGACCCCTTTACAGTCCATGGGAGACGGCACAGGGAAGTTGTTTGCAGCCATTTTCTGTAACACGGTGTGTCTCTTATTAATAAATTACCAGAGAAACAATTCTTGTTGATCTTTTGTTCTGATATTAGGACTTTAGTGGTTTCTAAAACACCAAAGCCCTCTCCACTTCTGACACCATGTTTCCTGAGGTGATGTGAGGTAATTCAACCAACTTTATTCAGACACAAACAATATAACAAAGGTTATAAACTGTCATATCTATATAGCCTACAGGTGGCAGTGTCTCTCTTCAGTAAATAGCACCAAGGCTACGTCTACTCGACGACATTTGCCGCGCAACAATAAGTCGCGCTACAGATCGGGCACAACTACACTGCAACATTTGTAGCGCAACATTTTGTTGCACTGATGTCGCTCAACAATTTTTATAATGGCAGTCTATGGTGTCGCACTGCAACATGCAACATGCTGCGACGCAAAAGTCGCAGAAAAATCCATCTCGAATGGATTTTCTGCGACTGTTGCGTCGCAGTCGCATGTTGCAGTGTGACACCATAGACTGCCATTATAAAAATTGTCGCGCGACATTAGTGCAACAAAATGTTGCGCTACAAATGTTGCAGTGTAGTTGTGCCCTATCTGTCGCGCGAAAATGACGTGCGACAAATGTTGTCGTGTAGACGTAGCCTTATTATGTAGAGAAAGTTAATACAAGGCATTGTCTAATGTATTGTTATTATCTATATTGCTTCCTTTGCTGGTTGGATTCATTTTTCTATCACATTATAAATTACTTGTTTCCATGGTTACGGCCACCCTGCGATTCAGCAGCAGTGGTCATGCTTGCTCACTATAGAAAAAAGCACCAGCCTATGTGTGCTCCTATGGTCCTGACCACCAAAGAGGCTGGCACTTTTTCCTAAAGTGTGCAAGCACGATCATTCCTGGATTGTAGGGTGATAAATGCCACTTGCTGAAATGAGACAACCCCTTTAAGCTACTGTAAGTAGCCTGCATGGCCTAAACATGCTACCATGGCTTATAGCATCTCTGGACTTGTCTCCTATTGAGCAAATGTGGTCGACAAATCCTAACTGAGCTATCAACGGTGGATCTTGTGTGCACTGCAGAACATTCTTTAGACAAGCACTAATAATCTTGTTAATTGCATGCCAAGGAGTGTAAGTGCGCACATATTGGCGTGACGCTAATACTCAATATTGAAAAAATCAAGATGTTTTAATTATTTTGTTTCCATTTTTATTATTTACATATCATTAACATGTCTATTGATCCTATGATTTCCATGATTGCATGACTTTCCCTTAGTTTAGCAATTTCAGTGTTGTGGAGTATATACAGTATATATATAATATATATATACACAGTTGGTGATGGCTGTATAATCACATGAAGTCAGTCTGCCTAGTGGAGTTACTTAGTTACTTCCCCTGGGGACATTCCAATTTGTCTCTTTCAGTAGATAAAATATTTTTTATTTTATTCTTTAAAGCAGCTTTGATACCAACACTGTGTATTTCCGTTCTTCTGGACCGTTATAGGCGCAGAAGAATGAAAATAATGAAAGTGCTGGATTTGACACATAACTGAAACAGAGCCTAACAGACCCCGCTGACATTCTTCCCTTTAGGCTTCCTGCACACGAACGTGTGCACTCCGTGGCCATATTGCAGACCGCATTTGCAGATTCGCAATACACGTGCGCTGTTCCGTGGGCATTCCGCATCACAGATGCAGACCCATTCACTTTAATGGGTCCGCACATCCGGAAATGCGGAATGGTGAGGAACGGAAGCACGGAACGGAACCCTATGGAAGGGTTTTGTCTCGTACTTCCTTTCCGCAAAAAGATAGAACATGTCCTATCTTTTTGTGGAACGGGCGGATCGCGGACCCATTAAAGGGAATGTGACCTGCTGCGGCTGCCCCACGGTCAGTGTTCGAGCACCACGGGGCACCACGGGGCGCACAAGTCTTTTCTCTCAGCCATTTTTGACAAATTCTGATACGGAATCCCTGAACGGAGCTTCCAACACTATGTGAAAGCAGCCTTAGTGCTCATGCACGCGACCGTATGGTTCTGTGGTCCGTTTTTCACAGATCCGTTGTTTGTTTGTTTTTCCGTAGTGTTTCAGCTTCCATTCCGTTTTTCCGTTTGGCTTCCGTTTGTGATCCTTTTTTTTTTTCGGAACGGAAACATAAAATATACAGTATACAGTATTTACATAGAAAAATTGGGCTGGACATAAAATTTCGAATAGATGGTTCCACAAAAACGGAACGGATACGGAAGACATATGGATGCATTCCATATGCATTTCGTTATTTTTTCAGAACCGTTGACTTGAATGGAGCCACTAAACTTGATTTGCGGACAATAATAGGACATCAATCAAAATGTTGCGGAACGGAAATATGGAAACGGAATGTATACGAAGTACCTTCCGTATACGGAATGCAAAATAATGGAACGGAAACGGAACGAAAATACGTTCGTGTGCATGAGCCCTTAATGGGATTATGCCATGACTGTTGTAAAAATGACAGACATCATACAGTACATAACAATCTCTTTCTAACAATGTTAAAACCAGCCCTGTACCTTACATGGATCCAGAAATCTCCACACTCATTGATCCAGTTGCTCTACTAGATTCTCTTAGACCAGTGATGAGGAACCTTTTACAGACCGGGTGCCCAAACTGTGACTCAAATCATACTTATTTATCGCAAAGTGCCAAAACGGCAATTTAACCTGAATACTACAGCCCAATATAGTATATCTTCCATGTAACAGCCTGCCTACATTCAATGCGCTGCCTGTGCTGTTCATGGTGCACCCTGCACTGATCAATGTAGGAAAAGTCTAAGGCATATTGGTACACCATAGACTTTTTCCAGGATCTAGGTGCCCACAGAGAGGGCTCTGAGTGCCGCCTCTGGCTCCTGTGCCATAGGTTCACCAACACTGTCTTACACTGACCGTTCAGGGGCATGTGCTTTTTTTAGGTGTCATGTCCATTCTGCTATAGCTCCCTTCCTTTAACTGTAACAGCTTCTAACAGTAGATATGGCTAGTCCCAGTTTAAGGATGGAACTGAGCATGTGTGACCACCTCAGTAGGCTATTATAATTGAGTAAAGAGAATATCTAGGAACTGACACATTTTCTAATAGAAAGTAGATTACCAAAGTAACCAGTTTTTCTAATTCTAAATTATATTAAAGTAATGTTTAATGGTGGAATAATCCTTTTAAAGGAATCATGTTAGTAAATGAACCCTACGTGGGGTAGTTCAGGAGGCTGAGGAAAAATAACAACAGTTGTAATTTACATTCTTTGGATTAAATATACAGTACAGACCAAAAGTTTGGACACACCTTCTCATTCAAAGAGTTTTCTTTATTTTCAGGACTATGAAAATTGTAGATTTACACTGAAGGCATCAAAACTATGAATTAACACATGTGGAATTATATACATAACAAACAAGTGTGAAACAACTGAAAATATGTCATATTCTAGGTTCTTCAAAGTAGCCACCTTTTGCTTTGATTACTGCTTTGCACACTCTTGGCATTCTCTTGATGAGCTTCAAGAGGTAGTCCCCTGAAATGGTTTTCACTTCATGGGTGTGCCCTCTCAGGTTTGATAAGTGGGATTTCTTGCCTTATAAATGAGGTTGGGACCATCAGTTGCGTTGAGGAGAAGTCAGGTGGATACACAGCTTATAGTCCTACTGAATAGACTGTTAGAATTTGTATTATGGCAAGAAAAAAGCAGCTAAGTAAAGAAAAGTGGCCATCATTACTTTAAGAAATGAAGGTCAGTCAGTCAGCTGAAAAATTGGGAAAACTTTGAAAGTAAGGGCTATTTGACCATGAAGGAGAGTGATGGGGTGCTGCGCCAGATGACCTGGCCTCCACAGTCACCGGACCTGAACCCAATCGAGATGGTTTGGGGTGAGCTGGACCGCAGAGTGAAGGCAAAAGGGCCAACAAGTACTAAGCATCTCTGGGAACTCCTTCAAGACTGTTGGAAGACCATTTCAGGTGACAACCTCTTGAAGCTCATCAAGAGAATGCCAAGAGTGTGCAAAGCAGTAATCAAAGCAAAAGGTGGCTACTTTGAAGAACCTAGAATATGACATATTTTCAGTTGTTTCACACTTGTTTGTTATGTATATAATGCCACATGTGTTAATTCATAGTTTTGATGCATTCATAGTCATGAAAATAAAGAAAACTCTTTGAATGAGAAGGTGTGTCCAAACTTTTGGTCTGTACTGTATATCTGCCATTTATAACAATATTTTAGAGGATTATTGTTTATGCAAGTTCTTAATATTTTATGGGGCCCCAACCCCAGACTGGCAGTGTAGTAGAATTAATGTTCATTAAATGGAAAGCTAGTCTTATAAACTATGTTTGTTTTATAGTACAAGAGTTCAAAAAGCCTCCAACATCTCCTCCACCACCACCACCAGAAACCGAAAGCTGCCCACCATTTCCTCCAGCCACCATTAAGCCAAATAAATAAAGATCAGAACTTCTACTGCCTCCTGCCGCCACAATCCACAAGAAAAAAATCTGCCCCACGTCTACTGCCTCCAGCCGCCACCGCCATATTTATGTATATATTGTAAATAAGTTTCATCTATTTTTGTAATTATTGTATATATTGTAAATAAGTTTTATCTATTTTTGTAATTATTGTATATATTGTAAATAAGTTTTATTTATTTTTATAATTAGTGTATTTATTGTAAATAATATATATTTTTGTAATTTTTGTATATATTGTAAATATTATATATCTATTTTTTTAATTATTGTATTTATTGTAAATAAGATATTTTTTGGAATTCTTGTATATATTGTAAATAAGCTATATCTATTTTTGTAATTCTTGTATATATTGTAAATAAGATTTATCTATTATTGTAAATATTGTAATTCTTGTATATATTGTAATTACTGTATATATTGTAAATAATATATATTTATTTTTATACCAAACATTGCAGTTGGCTGTTTTTTTTACCAATATTCCTTATGAGTCCAGGAAACCTTGTTACTAAATATAAACCCACATTTACCATAATTCATGCCATAAGGTGCACTGCACTATAGGATATGCCTAGATTTACCCCTGATGATTTAAGACCCTGGAGGGTTCAATTTCATTTGAAGGCTTTAACATACAGCGTGTTTAACATCACACCTCGCTGGCACATATGTTATGCTTTTTCATTTTCCAAAGCTTCCAGAAAATGTCCCTTATCAGGGGCAGATGATGTATAAACACACACGGTGTTATGGGTTAAAACAAGGGTCCAAAAATCATGCCTTGACAGGGTTGGAATAACTGTACATACGACAGGCGCAATTGATTGTCAGAAGAAAAAGTGGCTCATTGTGAATGGGTGTAAAAAAAATTCTCCCTTTTAATTGGAGCAGCAGCAGTGCGGTGTGGATGTGTAAATGGTACCGTACGAATATAGCATACCTCCCAACTTTAGAAAAGAAAGAAGAGGGACACTATGTGAGGCACGCACAGTAATATGACCCCGATTGTGCCTCCATCACAGGCAGCAAAAAAAATAAACCCCACATACTCACCTCATTCCCCAGCAGTGGCAGAATACACTGTGCCCCCGCCCGGCCCTGCCACCTACCCAGACCTGCAGTGTGGAGAGCAGACAGGGGGAGGAATGATGGAGCAGGGAGACAACGGATGGCTCTTGTTTCATCATTACAGACATCTGTCTCTGCTTCCTATTGGACCGCGGATCAGCCACTGAAATCCGGGATTGTCCTGTCAGATCCGGGACGGTTTGGAGGTATGATATAGTGGCATGCTCCCACAATAGTAGCAGCAGCAGGAGCAGTATAGCATTGAACAACCGAGGCTGTCTATGGGTAGTAGTAGCAATAGTAGAAGTAGCAGTGATAGAAGTTATAGTGGTGGCAGATGTTTCGTGTTAATGGTGGTGGCAGTAGGGGATTAACAGCAAGGGGCAGCAGCAGTCATAAGGTATATGGAAGAAAGGCAGGAGCATGATGGAGGCAGCAGCAGCCTTACAGAAGATGATGGTCGGAAGGGCAAAGCAGTGGCATCATGGTGGCAGTGACATGATGGAGGCGGTGGCATCAGCCGTACAGAAAGTGATGTTTGGAAAGTGGTATAAGTGGCATGTCTTACACCATCATGGAGGGGATGTGAGTCACATTATGGTACAGGGTATTGAAAAATTAAGATTATATGAGAGGGGTGGAGATTTACAGAGAAAACTTTTTAATCGTGAGGCTTTTTGGATATTCAAGCATGGATTGAATAGAAAACAAGATCTAATCTTACATTATTAATCTATGTTTGAAGATTGTCATGTATATTGTTGTGACAGTGCACAAAGTTTTAAATTTTATGTAAGGAAATGTTTTGTTGTATTTTGTGTTCATTTGGCAATGTCGTTTTAAGGTCCTGTTCACACACAGTCTATTTGTCTATGGTGGTCAAGGGGTTATTTTGGAAGTGGCTAGTATTCCTCTATGCCAATCACACCCACTGGGTGTGTCCTCTCCCTCCTTTCCACTATAAAACCTGACTGGTGTAGTCATCTAGTGACTCTATGACTAAGGGTGCTACAAGCGTGTGCCCGAAACGCGTCAGAGAGATGTGAGGCCTGTTTTAAAGAGACACGTGAAGTCCTTCACAATATGGTGGATAAAACCTCAGTGGAAATATGTGATGCTAAATTAAAGGCGACCATTGAAAAATTGGAAACTGAGATCACTGATGTAAAACATAATACATTTTTGCGGGACTTACAAGATTATAAGACGAACAGTGTCTACAAATGGAGGAAGCTATCCAACACCCAGTCTACTCCTAAAACTATTCTTAAAAAATCTAACCGCAGGAAACAAAAGAAAAAATGCTGCGAGTCTTTAAGGGTTAATTTTAGCTCCACTGATATGAACTTTTCAGACACTGCCTCTGAGAGCAGTGAAACAATTAGAAAAATGGATCAAGCACCTGCTCTGCGAACACCTCAACATATTCCAAAAGCAAAAAACGACGCAGGGGGAGAAAGCACAAAAGAGGGTTATCGCTATCCACGGAGACACAGAAGGAATTAACGGACATACAAGTGTATAATCTATCTGCAAAAATTATCCTTGATGCGCTTTTGGGGATCCTATCTAGGGGTCTGACAAGGGGGGTGCAAGCAGACAAGGGGGGTGTTATTGTTGTTTTGGATGCAGGTCTGTACGAAAAACAATGTTTATTAATGTTACAAGACATGTCAACATATAAAAAAATAACGTCAGATCCTACACAAATATTCAAAAAAGAATTGGAAAGACTGGTAGCGGAAGGGCTACAATGTGGTGTTATTACTCTTAAACAATCTGAATATTTGATTCCTGCATATCCAGTCCTTTCAATTTTTCATGCCTTGCCCAAGGTCCATAAAAATAGTTTCCCTCCACCACTCAGACCTATAGTTTCATGATAGGGTTATTGGGGAAGTTCTCTCGGGTCCCTCATACCCTAACACTCAACCAGCCCCACCCCCTTAAACCCCCCAATAAAGACACTGAGGCAGGTAACTGGAATTAAATGGCCACAGCAGCCTTTTATTAACATAACATAACATTAAAACATGTACATCATGAACCCGACGAAGGAGGTCCTGAAAGCCCTAGTTACACTCTAAAACAAGTGCACCAAAAAACACCCGGGTAAGTACAACTTGCCTCCAGCCGCGCCACACCAGCTCGGAGACCCCCGAGTGTTGTATCCCCTTTAAACCGCCCGATTACCAAAACCTGGGAGTCCAGACCCACCAATTGAGGCCCTCCCATCCACAAAACACCAAGTCATAGCCCAGCTTCCAGGACCTCCTACCGCCACACCTGCCGTGACAAAACAGATTCGACCTCCCGCCACCAAGCAATACAGAAACCAAAAAGGGAGGGTGGGTGGGAGCTTGTTCCAACTAAAGATGGCGCCGGATAGCCCTTGGCGCCACCCTTATAAACCCTAAGCTCCGCCCCTACTCCCTGGCCGCTTCCTCCCACCATTTTAACCCCTACCTCACCTCACCAGCCCTCACCCATCTACCCCACGTCCCCTCGCTCCCCAAAACCTATCATGGCAGCCTCCCCTAAAGGCTGTCGCCCCCCAGTATAGCTGCACTGGCAATAAATCATTGAATGAAAGGCTGTCTGAGTGGTCTGACAGCCTACTCCAGCCACTAATTGGATCCATGCCTGGTTTTATACGTGACACAAAGCATGTACTACAAGTAATGCATAATCTCCAGTGGGAAAAAGAGTTTCTATGGGTCACTGCTGAAGTTACAGCATTATACACTTCTATACCCCAGGATCAGGCTATATCTGCATTACAGTGGCTTTTCTTAACATACAGCGATTATACTCCAACTTTGCGGGATTACTTATGTACAGCCGTACATTATTTGTTGATGCATAATTATTTCATGTTTTGCAACTCGTACTATTTACAAAGATCTGGTGCGTCTATGGGGGCGAAGGTATCACCATCAATTGCAAATATTTTCATGTGTTTGTACGAACATCAATATTTGTTCTCTGACAACAATCCATTTATTGACCACCTGCAGTGGTATGGTCGCTATATCGATGACCTGTTGTTTATATGGGTCGGAGATGTGGCGACCGTACCGGATTTCATAAAATACATAAACAATAACACAAATAATTTGTGCTTTTCATATCACTATGATCCTTTGATAATGTCCTTTCTTGATTTGAATCTGACAGCCTCACCAGACACAGGGAGGATTATTACATCCACTTATAGAAAAATTATGGCAGGTAACACTATAGTCCATGGTAAATCATGTCATCCTGCACATACAATTAAAAGTATACCTGTAGGTGAACTAGTCAGAGCAAAGCGGAATTGCACATGTGAACAAGACTACCAAAAATAATCCACTGACATGGTTCAGAGACTAATGAGACGCAGTTATCCTGACTGGAGTGTGAACAGAGCCTTAAAACTGGTTAGTCAGAGAGACAGAACTGAATTAGGCCTCATGCACACGACAGTTGTTTTTCTCGGCCTCCGTTTAGTTTTTGTTTGCGGATAGGATGGGGACCCATTCATTTCAATGGGTCAGCAAAAAAATGCTGATAGTTCATCCGTTTGTGTTCCGCGTCCGTTGTCCGTGTTTCCCATCAGCAAAAAAAAATTGTGCATATCCTACTCTTTTCACATTTGCGGACAAGGATAGGCATTTATTACAAGGGATATGTGGAAAAAAACGGATTCTCCAAAAAAAACGGATGCCGCATCCGTTTTTTTTAGCGGATGCACAAATTGAAGACGGCGCCTCGTGACAGTACCCATCCTTTTACGAGGGGCCACCGGACCCAAAGTCACCAGAGACGGTTTGTCAGGATGATCATGATGAAACTTTTTAATCAACCTATTCACATGAATTCTATTAACTGGTACCCAGGACCTTTCCTCAGGTCCATAACCCTTCCAATGAACCAGGTATTGAAATGAGTTTCAAGCTCTCCTGACGTCAATGATTTTAGAAATAACAAATTCATTTTGATCATTAACCTGTACTGGGGGAAGGGCTGCCTGCGATGAAATTAAGGGGCGAAACATGTTTCTTAAGCATTGATTTGTGTAATAAATTGTGAATACGGATCAAATCTGGCAGCTTCAACCTAAAAGATACGGGATTAATAACATCGAGGATCTCATATAAACCAATAAAACGTGGTGCAAACTTCCTGGACGACACCTTTAGCGACAATTTTTTTGTGGACAGCCAAACCTTTTCTCCGACCTGAAAGTCCACCCCTCTGGAACGCTTCCTATTAGCCTTAATTCTCTGATCCTCCTGAGCTTTTTCCAAGTTCAGTTGAACCTGAGCCCAGACTGTGCACAGTTCTGACGTTACCCTATCCGCTTCAGGGTTAGGTGAAGGAACAGATGAGCCAGAATTAAATTGAGGGTGGAAACCAAAATTGCAGAAAAATGGAGACACCCCCGTGGAAGAGTTCACACGGTTATTAATGGCAAACTCCGCCAAAGGGAGGAATTTTACCCATAACTGCTAGTTATCAGAGATGTAAGATCTTAGAAATTGTTCAACAGCCTGATTAAGCAGTTCGGTTTGTCCATTGGTCTCGGGATGAAAAGCTGACGAAAAGGACAGATATTTCACATCTCTGACAAAAAGTTCTTCAAAATTTGGAGACAAACTGGACACCCCTGTCAGACACAATTGTGTGGAGTCTTGGACTTGGCACATACCTTGCAAGCAGAGACATAAGACCTGACATCTCTAGATAACGTTGGACACCAATAACACCTGGACTCGAGTTCTCTGGTGCCCTCAATACCGGGATACCCACAAAAAACTGAATAATGACACTCACCAAGCAGGAAATGCCCATAAACAAAAAACTTATCTGTAGGTGTCTGTGCCAGAGCTAGATGTTGCTCTGCCTCAATATGAGACGCAAGATCCGCAGATAATGCTGCCACAATGATGTTAGCTGGTAAGATGGGTTCAGGAGGAATGTCAGGGGGTTGAAATGCACAAAAGCTTTGAGACAAGGCATCAGCCTTCACATTCTTACTTCCTGGCCTAAAAGTAATAGAGAAGTTAAAACGCGTAAAGAATAATGCCCATCTAGCTTGATGAAGATTCAGCCTTTTCGCAGACTCAAGAAACAATACATTTTTATGGTCAGTGACAACAGTGATACAATGTTTGCCCCCCTCTAAAAAAAATTCTCCACTCCTCAAAAGCCCATTTGATGGCTAACAATTCCCGATTACCAATATCATAGTTCCTCTCAGTGGGAGAGAACTTCCATGCGAAAAACACACAAGGTCTTAAATTAGTGAGGTTAGAGGGTCCCTGGGAAAGAACAGCCGCCACCCCATCCTCAGAAGCATCCACCTCCACTATAAAAGGTTTCTCTTGATCGGGCGGAATCAAGACTGGGGCGTTCCTAAAACATCTTTTAAGGGGTTCGAAGGCTTAAATGGTCACCAAAGGCCAGTTGACAAGATCCGTCCCCTTCTTAGTAAGGTCGGTTAAGGGTTTAGCAGTTACCGATTTTTTTTTTATAAACTAAGGTAATAATTAGAGTACCCTAAAAAGCACTGTAAGGCTGGGTTCACACGGGCGTTGCGGGAAAATGTGCGGGTGCGTTACGGGAACACCCGCGATTTTTCCGCGCGAGTGCAAAACATTGTAATGCGTTTTTTTCACTCGCGTGAGAAAAACCGCGCATGTTTGGTACCCAAACCCGAACTTCTTCACAGAAGTTCGGGCTTGGGATCGGTGTTATGTAGATTGTATTATTTTCCCTTATAACATGGTTATAAGGGAAAATAATAATATTCTGAATACAGAATGCATAGTCAAATAGCGCTGGAGGGGTTAAAAAAATAATAATAATAATTTAACTCACCTTAATCCGGATTAAGTGGATTAAGGTGAGTTAAATTATTTTTTATTATTTTTAACCCCTCCAGCGCTATTTTACTATGCATTCTGTATTCAGAATGCTATTATTTTCCCTTATAACCATGTTATAAGGGGAAATAATAATGATCGGGTCTCCATCCCGATCGTCTCCTAGCAACCGTGCGTGAAAATCGCACAGCATCCGCATTCACTTCTATGGGGCCTGCGTTGCGTGAAAAACGCAGAATATAGAGCATGCTGCGATTTTCACGCAACGCACAAGTGATGCGTGAAAATCACCGCTCATGTGAACAGCCCCATAGTAATGAATGGGTCGGTATTCAGTGCGGGTGCAATGCGTTCAACTCATGCATCGCATCCGCGCGGAATACTCGCCCGTGTGAAAGGGGCCTAAGGCCTCTTTCACACGGGTGAGATTTCTGCGCGGGTGCAATGCGTGAGGTGAACGCATTGCACCCACACTAAATCTGGACCCATTAATTTGTATGGGGCTGTGCACATGAGTAGTGATTTTCATGCATCACTTGTGCGTTCCGTGAAAATCGCAGCATCTTCTATATTGTGCGTTTTCCACGCAACGCAGGCCCCATAGAAGTGAATGGGGCTGAGTGAAAATCGCAAGCATCCGCAAGCAAGTGCGGATGCGGTGCGATTTTTACGCACGGTTGCTAGGAGACGATCAGGATGGGGACCTGATCATTATTATTTTCCCTTATAACATGGTAATAAGGGAAAATAATAGCATTCTTAATACAGAATGCTTAGTACAATAGTGCTGGAGAGGTTAAAAAAAAAGAAAAAATAATTTAACTCACCTTAATCCACTTGTTCGCGCAGCCCGGCTTCTCTTCTGTCTTCATATTTGCTGTGCAGTAGGAAAAGGACCTGTGGTGACGTCACTATGATCATCACATGGTCCGTCACATGATTCATCACCATGGTAAAAGATCATGTGATGGACCATGTGATGAGCGCAGTGACGACATCAAAGGTCCTATTCCTCAAAGAAGAAGACAGAAGAGAAGCTGGGCTGCGCGAACAAGTGGATTAAGGTGAGTTTAATAAAAAAAAATTTTTTTTAACCCCTTCAGCCCTATTGTACTAAGCATTCTGTATTAAGAATGCTATTATTTTCCCTTAGAACCATGTTATAAGGGAAAATAATACAATCTACACAACACCTAACCCAAACCCGAACTTCTGTTTTGCACTCGCGTGGAAAAATCGCGCATGTTCCCGCAACGCACCCGCATCTTTTCCAGCAACGCCCGTGTGAAACCAGCCTAAGGCTTTTAGGCATAACCGTCTCACCCAGTCTAAAATAGCTTGTACCTTACCAGGATCCATTTTAAACGCATGTGGAGTGAGGACATAGCCAAGATACAAAATTTATTGTACCCAAAAAAAAAATCTAACTTAGCAGATAGTAATTTTTTTTTAGTACTTGCCTGATATGCATAACATGAGAATCCCAACTCGAAGAAAAAATCTAAGTATTATCAAGATACACAAACAAAATTTGCCAATAAAGTCCCTGAAAATGTCATTCATGAAAATTTGAAAAACTGCAGGAGCATTACTAAGCCCAAAAGGCATGACCAAATATTCAAAATGTCCTTCCGGAGTCTTAAAAGCAGTTTTCTATTCGTCTTCTTCTATAATTCAAACTAAATTGTATGCTCCTCTCAAATTGAGTTTGGAAAACCATGAAGCCCCCCAGAACCTGACTGAACAGATCGGGGATTAAAGGAAGGGAATATTGATTCTTAATGGTGATCTTGTTCAATTCCTGATAGTCAATACAGGGTCTGAGGCCTCTGTCCTTTTTTTTTGCCAAAAAAGAACCCAGCCCCCATAGGAGACACAGAGCGTCGAATGAGACTTTCCTTAACATATTCTCTCATGTAATTGCATTCAGGACCAGATAAATTATATATCCGCCCCTTAGGAAACATAGACCCTCCCACTAGTTCAATAGCGCAATCATATGGTCTATGGGGGGTAAGCTCTCGGGGTCAGATGAGGAGAATACATCCATATATTACTCGATGAATGGAGGTAAAGTCTTGGATTCTGCTGAGACCCCTGCTTGCACAAAAGATAAACAAGAATCACATTTAGGGCCCCATTTTTCAAGCTCCCCCTGGCCCAATTTATCACCAGGTTATGCAATTGGAGCCAGGGCATACCTAACACCACATCAACAGTTACATTTTCCAAGATTAACAGAGAGCAAATCTCAGTATTGCACACCCCTACAGTTAAAGTTATTTCAGGAGTATAAAACTTGATCATCATAATGGGGTGTAATCTATGGCTACCATGTAAACAGGGGATCCCCACCTGAAGAGAAAACTTAATATCAATAAAGTTAGAGGCAGATCCAGAGTCGATAAACTTACCTTACCTGAACCCTTGTTAGTCCCTAATGAAATAGTAACCGGTACTAATAATTTACTTTTAACCACCCCATGGAGTACCTTGTCTTTAGATCTCTCAGTTTTGGGTGATCTTCCGGAAGGAGGGATCTTGGGACACTGGCGGATCAAATGATCGGAGTCGCCACAGTAAAAACATGTATCATGGCGGCAGCGTTGGTCTCTTCTGCTCATACCAATCTGCATGGGTTCATCAGCAAAAGGCTCGGACTTGATTCCCATGGGACAGACCTCTGGTTTGGACATAACCTGGGGAAAAAACGAATGTTCCTGCTGTCTCTCCCTAATGCGTCTGTCCAGTCTTACTGCAAGAGTCATGGTTTCTTTCAAGGTCTCAGGGGAAGGATAACCTACAAGCATATCTTTAATAGTCTCAGACAAACCAGATCTGAACTGACTTTTGAGAGCAGGTTTATTCCAACCAGATGGAACGCACCACTTTCTAAACTAAGTACATTATTCCTCTACTGGTCGGTCACCCTGCACCAAAGCTTTCAGCTGACTCTCTGCTACGGTTGCTTTGTCTGGTTCATCGTATAGCAGCCCTAGGGGCTGAAAAAACGCACCTACTGACTCAAGACACAGCGAGTCGGGGGGTAATGAAAACGCCTACTCCTGGCGGTCACCCTGTAACAGGGATATAGTAATTTCCACTCACTGTGGCCAGAGGCCAGAAGAATGGGGTTGCAGTCAGAAATATAGTTTGCAACTCTCCTTAAAGGTTTGAAAACTTTTGTGGTCCCCTGAGAACCGCTCAGGAAGTTTAACGTCGGGTTCCACCTGTAAAGCGGATGGAGGGGAAACAGTGAGGTTACGGCCAGCTTCTTGAGCTTGTAACCTCTCTCCTAGCTCCTGAACAACCTGGGCCAGGTTCAGGACATGATCCGTCAGGTTTTGCAGGGGATTCATAGTGGTAAAGTGGGCCTGTGAATCTGTCACAAAGAGGGGGAAGGAATGGTGCACCACTGACTCCACCCACACCCCTGTCCCTGCCTACTTGCACTATCCATCCTAGGTAAGGGAGCACAACTGGGCGGGATTCCCTAGCCTTGGTAAGTGCGGAGGGACAAACAAGACAGACAAACATAGAATGGTCAACAAGCCGAGTCAGAACCAGGAGATAACTACAATACCAGAGGATAAGCAAAGACGGGTTTTAAAACAAGCCAAAGTCAAAAACCAGGAGAAGCGAAGCAGACACACGGAGCAAACAAGGACGGAGATGATAAACCAGTCAGGAGTCACACTAGGGAACACTGGATAGGACCTTATTCACAGGCAACCTGTGGCCAACAGGTTGCCTGTATATATAGTGGGGAAGGGGAGTCATGGGACGTGGCCAGCGCCTCGTGACTCATTCCCCAGCAAGAGGAGTCATGTGACGTGGCCAGCGCCACATGACTCATTCTCCTGCAACCAGCCGAGTGCTCAGCTCGGCACTCGGACTCCTTACAGTTGCCATGGAAGTGGAGGACGCTGACCGCGCTAAGGAGGTGAGTGCCCTCCGT
This sequence comes from Bufo bufo, assembly GCF_905171765.1. Lineage (NCBI taxonomy): Eukaryota > Metazoa > Chordata > Amphibia > Anura > Bufonidae > Bufo > Bufo bufo. Next base: position 212,629,571 of record NC_053393.1, read on the forward strand.
GGCTGTGGAGATGAGGATGCAGCGCACATCCTCGTTCTGTACTAGCTGCAGGGTGCCGGCGGCACTGAGGAGGGAGAATGTGAAGTCAACGCCTCGTGACATGTGCAGTCTGTGTGCTGTGTCTGAGAAACAGTAGCATCTTGTGGCCGAACAGCAAAATAGCATTGTTCATGCAATAAGAGCTGTTTCAAAATCTCACAGGTGGTCTCTCATTCCCGGGATTCTTACTTCCTCTTTTTAACATGTGCAGCAGCCATTTTAGTAAAAATCTGATTAGTTACCACAAAGAGCGAGGTAATTCAGCTTTGTGACGTATCAAACTTTTCCTTAAATTTGGATTGAATTCCACTTCATCAACTTCGATTCGCTCAACACTATCTATAAACTACACATATATCCTGTTCCTTGCATATATAAGAAGTATAGGGAATTCAGTATACTCCTGTATATGTGGAATATGTGTTCATTCAACTATAAACTACACATATATCCTGTTCCTTGCATATATAAGAAGTATAGGGAATTCAGTATACTCCTGTATATGTGGAATATGTGTTCATTCAACAATAAACTACACATATATCCTGTTCATTCCATATGTAAGAAGCACAAGGAATTCAGTATGCACCTATATACAGGTATGTGGAATATGTGTTCATTCAACTATAAACTACACATATAAACGCAAAAACACAAATGCAATAGCACTCTGCAACCAGCACTCTGCCCTGCCTCTATGCTGGATGTTGAATGAGGCATTGGTGTACATTTAGGCCAAAGCGTAATAAGCCACTCACCACGTCAAGGTCGCCTCTATGAGTGGTCCCTAACACTAGTTCCTACCTGTTTATGGGCCATGATAGCCACACAAAGTCCAGGGAGCGCAGGTACAGCATGCACGCCAGGCACACTCTGCTTTTAACCCCGTCCGGTGCCGTGACAGCTTTCATCGGATCCAGGGATGCAAGTACCAACATACATGCTGAGCCCACTATATACGTCTCCTGGAGCCAAATGGCTACTGGTAGGTGCTGTAAAAGTAGACTCAGTTTTGTGACTCAGTTGTGCTGACTGAATCCCCCACATTTTTTCTTTGTAGTATATATTGGAGGCGTGGCAATCTCCATGCAGTCATGCACACCTGACCAGTTAGTCTGCCCTGGAGGTTGGTTTTAAAGTCAGTATAAAACTGAGTCTACTTTTACAGTGCCTACCAGCAGCTATTTGGCTCCAGGAGAAGTATATAGTGGGCTCAGCATGCATGTTGGTACTTGCATCCCTGGATCCGATGAAAGCTGTCACGGCACCGGACGGGGTTAAAAGCAGAGTGTGCCTGGCGTGCATGCTGTACCTGGGCTCCCTGGACTTTGTGTGGCTGTCATGGCCCATAAACAGGTAGGAACTAGTGTTAGGGACCACTCATAGAGGCGACCTTGATGTGGTGAGTGGCTTATTACGCTTTGGCCAAAATGTAAACCAATGCCTCATTCAACATCCAGTATAGAGGCAGGGCAGAGTGCTGGTTGCAGAGTGCTATTGCATTTGTGTTTTTGCATTTGTATATGTATTTCGCCATAGTGATGAGCACCTGCATACAGGGTTGTGCTGACTGAATCCCCCACATTTAAACTACATATATATCCTGTTCATTCCATATGTAAGAAGCACAGGGAATTCAGTATACACCTGTATATGTGGAATATGTTGTCATTCCTCTATAAACTACATATATATCCTGTTCATTCCATATGTAAGAAGCACAGGGAATTCAGTATACACCTGTATATGTGGAATATGTTGTCATTCCTCTATAAACTACATATATATCCTGTTCCTTCCATATGTAAGCAGCACAGGGAATACAGTATACACCTATATACAGGTATGTGGAATATGTGTTCATAGTAAATACATAAAACTAATTATACCGCTCTCTATGGATTTACAAATTGATATTTACTTGTGTTTTAGTATGTCCTGTATAAAACTAAACAATTACGCCTTGCCATCTACTGTTCTGTTGCATTGGCTCTGTCTATTTGTGCAATTCATTGTTTATTTGTGCATTAGACCCGCCCACTATAAAGGGTCCACCCACTATTGCTTCCTTCTACAACATGGATCCACTTTAGGGGAGTTTATATCAGCATTATTTTTCTGATCTTCCATTACCTTTTGTCTCACCTCTATCTCCTCATAGATTGCAAGCTCTTCGGAGCAGGGCCCTCATTCCTCTTATTTTTATTGTTGGCTTGTTTGCTGCTGTGTAATGTATGATTTTGTTTGTATATAAACCCTCTGATTGTAAAGCGCTGCAGAATATGTTGGTATTACATGAATAAAAATTATTATTAGAAGAATAGAAAACAAAAAACATATCCTGTAAAAAAAAAACACGGATCTTGTGCATCAGTTACCACATTTGGGATACATTTCAGTATTTTTTTTTCACCTAAAATAATAAATAACGGATCTTTCTCTCACTAAAGGCTACTGGGAAGCATTTGAAGACAGAATTATTGAAGTCTTCTCCAGTGCTTTCTCACGTACACCTCCTTCTATTGTGCCTTACCCCTTCAATTAAGCCCCGGAAGCATAATCTTCCTACATTGCTATTGCTGGCCGCTAAATCATTAATACCAACCTTTTCGCAGAATCCTAAGGGCTCTTTCACACTGTGTGAAAGAGTGCCAAGCCCCACCCCGGACTGCAGAGACACGAAGTATTAACATGATTGATAATGCTCCATGCCTCTCTGGGACCTTTTTACTACAAAATCACAGTGAGATAAAGATGTCACTGTGATTTTGTAGTAAAAAGATAACAGAGAGGAACAAAGCGTTATCAATAGTTTTGAGCGAGCATGCTCGGCCGAACATGCTCGAGTCTCCTACCCGCGCGTTTCGCGGCTGCTATGCGGCAAATAAACGTGTAGGTAAGTACTGCCCGCACTGCAATACCAGTAGCCATGTTGGCTACTGATATTACAGTGATTGGCTTGCCGGAACACGTCATCGGGTGCTAAATAACACCCGATGACGCATGTTCGGCTCATTTGTAGTGAGGGAGAGCTGCGCTTTGGAAGGGACAGAGAGATTGTAGGGAGTCTGATCGCAATCAATTCAGTAGAAAAAAACATTTCAAAGACCCAAAAGTCCTTTTAAGGACTATTGTGTGTGGTGGCAGGCTGGCAGTATTTTATAGCTACAGTACAATTATTCTTTTCCCATCATTTTCAATACTTTTTATATAGAGGGTGTCTGCAGTGTCTAGTGATATCTGTATAATACCTTCTGTGTGTCAGGGCCAGAGATAGGAGAAATATAACTGAAAAATACTATATTTTTTCCATCATTTTCAATACTTTTCATATAGAGGGTGTCTGCAGTGACTAGAGACATATGTAAATTACCTTCTGTGTGTCAGGGCCAGAGATTGGAGAAATATAACTGAAAAATACTATATTTTTTCCATCATTTTCAATAATTTTTCTATAGAGGGCGTCTGCAGTGACTAGACACATCTGTCCAATACCTTCTGTGTGTCAGGGCCAGAGATTGGAGAAATATAACTGAAAAATACTATATTTTTTTCATCATTTTCAATAATTTATCTATAGAGTGTGTCTGCAGTGACTAGAGACATCTGTCCAATACTTTCTGTGTGTCAGGGCCAGAGATTGGAGAAATATAACAGAAAAATACTATATTTTTTCCATCATTTTCAATAATTTATCTATAGAGTGTGTCTGCAGTGACTAGAGACATCTGTCCAATACCTCCTGTGTGTCAGGGCCAGAAATTGGAGCAATATAACTGAAAAATACTATATTTTTTCCATCATTTTCCCCAAAAATTCTACAGAGTGTGTCTTCAGTGACTAGAGACATCTGTCCAATACCTTCTGTGTGTCAGGGCCAGAGATTGGAGAAATATAACTGAAATCTATTTTCCTTTTTCCCTACTTTTACGTACTTTTTCCATATACTGTGCGTATTGTGAACTGTGACATCCGTGCCACATGTTTTGTGTCAAGCGTGCATATAACATTTAATATGCGCAAGGCGAGCAGTAAGGGACGGGGAAGTGACCGTGATGCTGATGGTTCATGCAGACGTGGCCCTGGACGTGTTGAAACTGTGGCTGCTGCCAGAGCATAAGAAAAACAATCACCCACGATACCTAGCTTCATGTCCCACTTTGCAGTGCGTCGCAGGACAAAACTCTTGAAGTCAGACCAGTGCGAGCAGGTGGTCGGTTGGATTGCAGCAGATAATGCTACCAGTCGGTTAAGCACCACCCTGTCTTCCACCAAGTCCAGTCTCAGTAGCCAAGTGTCTGGTCAACAGAATCCTCTCCCTGATTCTCCTTCCTCCCAGCCTGGCCAAACAAGTGATCCCACACTCGGAAATTCAAAGGATCTCTTTTCATCTCTATTACTTGATTTGGCCCTCTCGCCAAGCACGCTTGAAGAAGGACATGAGATCTTGTGCCCTGATTCCCAAACTCTTGAGCAGCCACAGTCACAATAAACATAACGTTGCGGAACGGCAATTAGTGTTTAATGAGGTGGATGATGATGAGACACAGTTGCCAATGAGTCAACCGCAATTACTGTCTCAAGAGGTTGATGAAGAGTACACAGTTGTCAATCACTGAAGTTGTGATTAGGTCAACAAACCAAGAGGATGATCAGAGTGAGGAAGTGGAAGAGGAAGTGGTGGACAATGAGGTCACTGACCCAACCTGGGAAGGTGGAAAGCCGAGTGAGGACAGCAGTACAGAGGGGGAAGGATCTGCAGCACCGCAACAGGCTGGAAGAGGCAATGGGAAAGGGAGAAGGCGGGCCACACCAAACAGGTCCACAACTGTTTCACAGAGCAGCCCCTTGCGTAAATCACCCTTGCCTAGGGGTAGGTGTTCCGCAGTATGGCGCTTTTTTGAGGAAAGTGCGGACGACAAAAGAATAGTAGTTTGCAACCTGTGCCAAACCAAAATGAGCCGGGGCGTGAACATTAGCAACCTCACCACCACAAGCATGATCCACCACATGGCATCCAAGCACTGTAATAAGTGGGACGAACTCCTGGGTCCACAACCTGTGTCTGCGAGTCACACCACTGCTTCCTCTTCCTCTATGGCACGTGCTGGTTAATCACCTGTCGAAGGGGCAGGCGAGGATGCCTCCTGCCCTGCATCTGTACCTTCGCAAGCACCATCAGCAACCACATCCACTTCCCTGTCCCAGCGCAGCATCCAAATGTCATTACCCCAAGCATTTGAACGCAAGCACAAATACCCAGCCACCCACCCACAGGCCATAGCACTAAATGCGCACCTTTCAAAAATACTGGCCCTGGAAATGTTTCCATTTAGGCTTGTGGACACTGAGGACATCGCTGCCTGATGGCCGTCCCGCGTTATGCAGTTCCCAGCTGCCACTATTTTTCAACGTGTGCCGTGCCTGCCTTACACTAACATATGTCCCGTAACATCACATGTGCCCTGACCAATGCAGTTATTGGGAGGGTCCACTTAACCACGGACACATGGACAAGTGCATTCGGCCAGGGACGGCACAGGTGCTACAGACGCCAAGGATGGCGGGCCCTACGTAGATCACGGTTTCCGCCAGCACCTACGTTAGTGGCCCTAAAACCCACTTCTCCTCCTCCACTTCCACTTCCGAATTATCCGTGTGCAGCACCAGTCAGTCATCAGTCGGTAGCTGGAAGCAGTGTAGCACTGCAGTGGGGAAGCGGCAACAGGCCGTGCTGAAGCTGATATGCTTAGGGGACAAACTGCACACCGCCACAGAGCTGTGGCAGGAGATAAGAGACCAGACTGAGCTGTGGCTCTCACCACTCAACCTACAACCAGGCATGGTTGTGTGTGATAATGGCTGTAACTTGGAGGTGGCTTTGGAGCTCGGCAAGCTCAGACACATCCCATGCCTAGCCCACGTGTTCAAACTTGTGGCTCAACGGTTTCTCAAAACCTACCCCAATTTGCCTGAGCTACTGGTGAAGGTGTGCTGCGTGTGTGCACATTTCCAGTCATCATCCTGTCAACGCTGCAGCAGCGCTTGAAATTGCCAGCTCACTGGCTGTTGTGCGACGTGAGCACGCGCAGGAACTTCACGTTACACATGTTGCCCAAGCTTTGTGAGCAGCAGAGGGCAGTAGTGGACTAATTGCAAGTGGAAGAGGGGGAAATGGGGGAAGACATTACACAGGGTGATAGCCAGACCACCCTCAGTTTGTCTTCTCAGCGCAAATTGAACGATGAAGAGGAGGAGGAGGAGCAGGAGACAGTTGCCTCCGATACAGAGGGTAGAACCCATGGAAGTTTAATTCCATCTGTTCTGCGTGGGTGGGCAGAAGAGGAGGAAGAGGATGAGGAGATTCAGAGTCATCCTCCTGATGACGACAGCAAAGTCTTGCCTGTTAGTGCTCTAGCACACATGGCTGAATTCATCATAGGTTGCCTTTCCCACGAACCGCGCGTTATACGCATTTTAGACAACATCAAATTACTGGTTGTTCACCCTTCTTGACCCCAGCTACAAAGAGAACTTTGCATCTCTTATTTCTCTGGTGGAGAGGACGAGCAAAACGGTGCAATACCAGAAAATCCTTGTTGAAAAATTGCTCCAAAAATTTTCATCTGACAAAGCTGGCAGCAGAGTCTGTAGTTCCTTGGCCAACTGATGAAGGGATAAAAGGGGAACACAAAACAGTTCCAACAGAGGCAGGGCAACACTTTCCAAAGCCTGGGACAGTTTCATGACACCCCGCCAGCACCCTCACCCTGATGCGTGGCCTAGTGTCACAAGGAGGGAAACATTTTGGAAGATGGTGTCAGCACCCTCAATAATCCCTCAGTGCCTTTAAAAACACTGGGTGTCCAAGCTAGACACGTGGCACAAACTGGTGCTCTACGCCTTGGAGGTGTGGCCTGCCCTGCCGCCAGCGTTTTGTCTCAGCGGGTATTTAGTGCTGCTGGTGGCATTATAACAGATAAGCGTATCCACCTGTCAACTGAAAATGCTGACAGGTTGACTCTTATAAAAATGAACAAGGCCTGGATTGACCATGACTTCTCAACTCCACCAGAGGAAAGCTGATAAACATAAAGGCACTTTAAATGTGTTGTTCATAATGTACTGAATACACTGTATTCCCATGCACCCCTTCCACCATAAAGAAGGGTATATGGTTGAATCTTCCTTTTCTCATCCTCCTTCTCCTCTTCCATCATATCAACACATGCTTATTCGTCATATATAATGCCCTCGCATATATGCCCTTAGCATATAATGTTTTACAGGGTCATCTCAGCTGCAGGCCCTCGCATATCATTTTTTAAAGGGTGAGATCACCAGCAGACCCCTGCATATCATTTTTTAGATGGTCAGCTCACCAGCAACCCCTCGCATATAATGTTTTACAGGGTCAGCTCACCAGCAGGCCTTCACCTACAATCTTTTACATGGTCAGCTCACCTGCAGGCCCGCACCGAAAATCTTTTACAGGATCAGCTCACCTGCAGGCCCTCACCTAATTATACCTAATAGGTAATTTCCGCGCATGCTGCCTTGCTTAGATATGGTAGCAGTAGCTGTTTTTCAGGCTCCCTCTCCGGAATCGAACCATGATTTCCCGGTTACCCATAGTCTACATGTTTGGGATTAAAATAACATCGAAACTTGATAGGGCAGACATCCGAATAGATCGTCGCCGTCACAGGGACGTGCGATCGGCCCCAGGTTATCTAGAGTCACCAAAGCGGCAGCAGGCCCTCGCCCATAATGTTTTAGATGGTCAGATTAGCAGTCTGTGGCAGGTGCAGCACTATGAAGTGACTTTTGTGCTGTGGCATTAGAAGAATTTTGATATCTCCTGACTTTTTAGTCTAAATAGAATGTACAAATTTATTTGGGAAGAAAACTACTGTTGGATCACAGCAGATGTGATCTCCCTTTATCCCTCTATTCCCCACGGGGTTGCTCTGTTGGCGATGGAATACAATCTGCACAGATATACCGGACTTAGTCCAGGTTATATAGATTTCATATGTGAAGTGACAGCTTTCTTGTTGAGTCACAACTATTTTATGTTTGATGGTGTGTACTACCTGCAGACCCGCGGTGTGTCAATGGGAGCCAAGTTCTCACCATCATTGGCAAATCTGACAATGTCATATTGGGAGGAAAAGTATATTTATGATCTAAACAATCCTTTCATGCCTGGTTTGGTCTGGTACGGCAGATACATCGATGACGTGCTCATGGTATGGGCCGGCGGTGTGTCTGCCGTCCCAGACCTCCAGGCATACTTAAATAATAACAACTATAATTTACAATTTGTGTGTACAGCACATGCTGTCCATACAAATTTCCTCGACTTGACGCTCCGTGGGTGTCCAGGGGAGGTAGTGCACACCATCACGTACAGGAAAGAAGTAGCAGGTAATTCTATATTAAATGCCAAAAGCCATCATCCTATCCACACCATCAGAGCAATCCCCGTGGGGGAATTTACACGTATAGCTAGAAACTGTAGCGAGATAGACAAACTGGAAGAAGAGTTCAATAAAGTGGAAAAAAGATTGAGGGACAGAAATTATCCAATGTGGATTATTAAAAGGGGGCGAGAGATAGCGTCAAAAAAAGACAGAGAAGACATGTTATTCGGAAGACAAAAAAACAAGTCTGATAAAAAATTGGCTGCTGACGGTGTCGGGGTGTCTGGAGACAGTGACCAGAACAGAATCCCTACTTTATCATTGATTTATAGCAGTGAATTTAATGCAATCAGTTCCGTAATACAAAAATGTCTGCCTATATTATATGATGACCATATTCTATATCAAGCTCTAAAATCAGGGTGTAGAATTGTGTCCAGAAAGGCCACAACACTGTCTTGCTCGCTGTCTCCATCACTATACACCGCGGGTAGCAAAGGAACCAATTTTAAACAGAATTGGCTTATTTACAAGGGCTTTACAAAATGTGGAGGCAGCCCTTGTAAAACATGTAAATAAATGGAATAGCTAATATGAATTACTGTCAACATGGTATTATAATAAAGAATATACTTACCAAGCAACTCCTAATAATATCCCGAGGCTTCGGGTCCCGCACACATCTCTGTTCGTTTGTCTCTTAGGTCTATAGGACCATGGCTAGTCAATGCGTCTTTTTCTTCCTGCAATCAAGTGGTTAAAGACTGGTTTTAGCAGTGTTCCTATGCTTCACTGCAAGTCATGTATCCAGTTTTTGCTACTTGTATATTACGAGTGCCGTATGAAAACAGTACCACTGTTGTTTGCTGAATTGCAATAAGAAATTTCTTGACAATTTTGTATACAATATAAATAATATCATCAAAGTGTCTAATATAATTTGCTATGATACAAGACATAGTCTGTGGAAGTTCTGATGGCCATTGTCTTTTTTCTTGTTTTATTTTATGTAATATGTTTGAATATGTATGATATATTGGCTGTTTCAGTGACGATATGTTCACACTATGCGGTTATTGACAGCGAATGAGTGATTCGGCAATTTTAGGGTTAACATACCCAAATCATTGTCCGCATAGTGTGATAGCAATCATACTAATCACTGTTGCAGCTAATGAAAGGGTGTGCCAATATGTGTGGCAACCTATGGAGTTGAAGACTCCTTCCCCGTTCCAGGGGGCGAGTGTTTTCTAACCCCCTTAAATAGGAATGCCACACTTGGCATAGTGTTACGACTAAGGGTGCTAAACCCGAAACGCGTCAACGCTTGTCATGTGGATGGTGGTGATGTCTGTCAATTTTACATGATCATTAAAGCAAAGCTGATAGAGGAACCGCATGTGTCTCCAGGACCTTCCTTCTCCATTTACCTGCAGCCTGCCACGGGAACACTCCCCCAGGGTCTCTGGAGCCGGGACTATACATTTTATTGCGGAGGTGAGCTGGATAAAGTGTTTCTAGACTGTCTATTCCTCTGTAATTCCTCTAGCACCGTTCTATGGAAGCAGTAGGTTTAAAGAGCACGCCAAATGTGTGAAATAACTTCTCTATTAACTTCAACTTTTCTTCATATATAACACTGCCGCCATGGCAACAGATAGTCCATGTACAAAACACGTGTTGAATAAAGTATCATAAAATGGCGGTATGCATAAGATGGTGGTTCAACTGTTCAATCTTGTCATTCAACATAAAATGGTGGATATATTTCTCTCTTGAGTATCTGTACTCTGATTTAAAGTTATTTAAGCACTTTATCATCTCTCAGAGAGGTATATCTGAGGTCTAACTAATAGTTCACTTGCTGAATTTGGTCACAATTTTCAATATGCAGTTAGCAGTAACTATTTGCAGATTGGTTGAGTATGATCTGGTATGATTGTATGCAATTTGGATTGCAATATGGAATTTGAATGGTTGAAATTGTTTGTATGGTATTTGTAGTTTTCAATTGAATTTGAAGTTTGCAATTGGTGAAACTGTAAGTAAACACAAATATAACTGGTTCAGTATTCAGTTCTAATCATTATATTAACAGTAGGAACATTATATAACTGTTTTAAATACCTATTTTGGCCTTTCTGCTTCCATAAAACACAGCTCTTAGTGGTGGGAATGTCTGTTCTGCTTCTCTCTTTGGTGAATAATGATTTCTAGCAGCTCCTGCTAGGGGAATTTCCCACACAGGCTGTGTGTGAGGCTGGCTGTGATTGGTCAAAACTCCTGGGGGGTATGAGGCTGGCTAGGATTGGTCAAGACTCCTTCCCAGCAACAACAGTTTAAAGAAGTATTCCCATCTTAGACAATGGGGGCATATCGCTAGGATATGCCCCCATTGTCTTATAGGTGCGGGTCCCACCGCTAGGACCCGCACCTATATCAATAACGGAGCGGGGTGCGCTGTGGCTGGAGGACCCTAGATTTCCCGGGGTCCGTTCACCACCAAGCGCTAATCCCCGCCTCTCCCATAGAAATAAATGGGAGCGTGCCGCGCATGCGCGGCCAATGCTCCCATTAATTTCTATGGTGCAGATGGCAATAGCCGAGTCAGTGCTCGGCTATTTTCTGCGGCCCCATAGAAATGAATGGAGGGTGGCTGCGCATGCGCAGTGCGCTCTCCTTCACTTTTGGGGCTCCGATCTCGATATAGGTGCGGGTTCCAGTGGTCGGACCCGCACCTAAAAGACAATGGGGGCATATCCTAGCGATATGCCCCCATTGTCTGAGATGAGAAAATGCATTTAACTCTCTGCTTTCTTTTGTTTCTGCTGTGTCACTGATCTTACCTTACCTTTAATGAATCTTAAAGGCATATTATCCTTTCTGCTTCATTGAACACAATATACTGTACAACAGCTACATGACATCCAACATGAAGTCACTGTAAATAACTCTGCTTTTGTCTTCAACACACAAACATAGGAACTGTATTAAGGTTATTGGCAGGTCTAGCTGTATAAACATATAAGCTATATTAGCAACCTAGGACAGGTCTTAGCTGGCCAGCTACACCCCTAGTGTGCCAGTACAAATCATATTCCCTTATAATGTGTGCCAGTACAAAAATACCTGCTTATAATGTGCTCCAGTAAGAAATACCCCCTTTTATGGCAGCGCAAAAAATACCTCCTAAACTTTCAGATCAGACCCCTATTTCAGGTCTTCAGATCAGACTCTCATATCAGACACCCATATTACATCCTCAGACCCCCATCTCAGATCCCCAGACCCCAATATCATATCCTCAGACCCTCATATCAAACCTTAGATGAGACTCCCATCAGACCTTCATGTTCAATCTCCTCTTCCCTCAATATCAGACCCCCTTTAGACCTCCATGTCAGAACCCCATATCAGACCTCGGATCAGACCCCCATGTCATACCTTAGGTCAGATCCCCATTAGACCTCCATGTGAAACCCCCATATAAGACCTCAGATCAGACCCCCTTTAGACATCCATGTCAGACACCAACATCAGACCTCAGATCAGGACTCCATGGCAGAACCCTTTGAATGTCATACCCCCATTAAACCTCCAAATCAGACCCTGCAAGACCTCAGATCAGCAGTTAAAATAAATAAATTAACTTCTCCTGCTCCCCCACCACTATCTAGGTCAGGTGTTATCTCCTGCATTCTTCACTCCTGATCTTCGCTGTGCTGCACTGCTCTGTTACCTACCTTCCTGCAGAGTCAGGCCATAGTGCACGCAATATGTCCTGACACTGTACAAAATCAGTACTGTTCAGCGCCGCCAGGGTCGACCTTAGGATAATTGGTGCCCTGTGCAACAAAAAAAATCACTACATAGACTATATTTACCCTACACACACAACCTAAATAGAATATACCTATCCTATATACATAAACTATATAGAAAACACTTTCCCTATACCCACTATATAGACTACACCACCATATACACAATTTACACACACACACCGCACAATATAGAGGACACCCTATATACACACACAAACACCACACAATATAGAGGACACCCTATATCCCCACACCCCACACAATATAGAGGACACCCTGTACACACACACACACCACACAATATAGAGGACATCCTATATACACACACACTGCACTATATAGAGGGCATCCTATATAGACACACTGCAGTATATAGAGGACACCCTATATACACACAGTGCACTATATAGAGGACACCCTATATAAACACTATTTATACTACACTTTCCCTATAAGCACTATATAGACTACACTGACCGTATACACATTATATAGAGGGCAACCTTTACACACACCCCAGTAAATAGATGACACCCTAAACACACACCAAACATTATATAAAGGACACCCTACATATACACACTATACACATGACTCCTATACCCATAGCACACACTATACAGATGACCCCTATATACACACCCCACACAATAAATACATAACACCCCATTCACTATAGAGATGAACCCCATATACACACATACTATAGAGATAACCACTATAAACACATCATGCACATAGAGGTGACCCCTTTACACAAATTACACAGATTATGCAATAAAAGAGAGAAAACACAGCCGGCACTACTACGTGCGGTATGGTGCAAGTAACTTTCTCTCAGCAACCATGCAAATAATCGAGTGGTGCTCAGCCAAAGCGAAAGATCAATTGCATCATAAAAAGAAGAAGAAAAAAGAATAAAGGCGCAACTGTTGTGCGAAACGGCTGTTGCCTTTTTTTTCTGCAAATTGTGACCCGCACCCGCTATGTTTTAACCTGAATAAAGCTACGACTTGATGAAGATTCGGTGAGTGCCGCCTTTCTTTTTTTTTCTTCTAATTTTTATTATCACACAGATTATGGTTGACCCCTATACACACATCACTCACATAGAAATAACCCCTATACACACATTACACACTATGGAGATGACCCCTACACACACACATAGAGATGACACCTATACACACATCACACACAGGGTGAGGACCCCCATGCACACATGTTTTTGACCCCTATACACATAACACAAATAGAGATTACCCCTATACACACATCACACTATAGAGATGACCCCTACACACACATAGAGATGATCCCTATACACACATCACAAACTATAGAGATGATGCCTACACACACACGCACACAACACACACACACACACACATAGAGTGACCCCTTTACACACATAGAGGTGACCCCTATATACACATTACACAGTATATAGGTGACCCCTATACACACTATAGAGCTGACCCCTATAAACACATCACACAGTATATAGTTGACCCCTATGCACACGTCACTCACATAGAGTTAACCCCTACACACACACCACACACACACATAGGGTGACCCTTATACCTAAATCACACACTATAGAGATAACCCGAGGGGGTAATTTTCACAAGCGTTTAATACAGAGAGAAGCCTTCTGGATACTTCAATTAAAAACAAGGTATCCAGCTGGTCTCAACTTAAAGGAAATCATGTACTTATATCAGGATTTATCCATTGTGATGTGCATGATTTTTCTTTTCTTTTCCTATGTCTATTCTTTGTATGAGTCTATTTCCTGATTACGGACTTGCCATATTTAGTTTCTTTTGTTTTTAACATTGGGAATGAATATTCAGACCATGCGGTTTTTCCAGGGAGCGCTTTTTTCTTTTATTCTGCTGGGAACTTTTCCTCATGTATTGCTATCCCTGGAATCAGACCTGAGGGTCAGAACATTCATGTATTTTAAAGTGCACGTATATGGTTTTATTTAATGGTTGCAAGCCAATACACCAATGTTTGTTCCAGATTTTCCCAGCGTGGCATTTGTTTGGTGGATTTTCCAATCTACTACCTTCAATCACCACCTGGAGATGAGAGGAGTAGTGGGAGCTCACCTTTACAAATTTTGCCACCTGGAAATCTCTGGTCAGTCATGAATAAGAACATGTCTGTTCAAAACGCGTAGACGATCTTATGGGAACACTGGGGTGATGCTGTCACTGTATGGATCTGTGTTATTGTGAATAAAGGAATTTACAACGCTGTAATACTTTGATGCTGGATTCATCCTTATTGTTAAAAGTTACGTGGTCTTACCCAAGTCTCCGTGCATCAAGGAGGTCAACAAATGGGATAGAGGCAGCAGGTGAGCTGGATACCGGTTACTTTGTCTACAGATAACCCCTATACACTCATCATACATATAGAGAAGACCCCTATACACACAACACACACTATAGAGATGACCCCTACACACATCACACACATAAAGATGACCCCTATACACATATCACACGCTATATAGATGACCTCTACACACACATCACACACCCATAGAGGTGACCCCTATACACACATCACACACATAGAAGTGACCCCTATACACACATCACACACATAGAGATGACCCCTATACACACATCACACAGTATATAGATAACCCCTATACTCACATCACACACATAGAGGTGACCCCTCTACACACATCCCACAGTATATAGATGACCCCTATACACACTACAGAGCTGACCTCTATACGAACATAACACACATAGAGATGACCCCTACACACACACACACTACACACATAGAGATGACCCCTACACACACACACACACTACACACATAGAGATGACCCCTATACACACATCACACACACATGATGCCTATACACACATCACACCTATAGATATGACCACTACACACACACACACACCACACACAGAGATGAATCTTATACACACATCACACACTATAGAGATGACCCCTATACACACATCACACACATTTAGATAACTGCTATGCACATATCACACACTATAGAGATGACCCTTGTATACACATCACACACATACAGATGACCCCTGTACACACATCACATACTACAGAGATGACCCCTATAGCTATGCCGGTGGCTTTAGTGCTACGTACAAATGTGTATAAAATGTATATGGTGTACGTAGGTAAATCTACTGTACTGTAAATGTAGCCTATGGGTAATTTATATACTGTATGGTGTATCATATATTGGTTTATATGGTATATGTGATTATGTGAGTGTAGTGTCTATATAGTCTGTTTAGATATGCTTACCTCCCAACCATCCCGGATCTGGCATAACTACTGTGTAGGGGGCACAATGGAAACTAGGCAGGATTGGGACATGTACAGATAGACATTGGTTAGAGTTAGAGCTGTGGGCCAGCACTTTAAAAAATTTGTAGCGTCACGCTTTTCATTCTGCTGATAGGTTAGCTCCTTAGGTTTTTTAAAAGTTGGGCGGTATGTGTGTGTAGTGTATATATGGTGTATTTATGTCTGTATACTATGTATATGGTGTATTTATGTGTGTATGTATATGTAAACGTGTCGTGAACACAGCGTGTATTGCGCTGTATTGACAGGTGGTTCTGTCTTGTTTCATCTGTCTCTTTATACTTCCCTTCACCACCTTTGGAGCAATTTGTGCGGTAATATTACAATATGTCTTGGATTCCATATAAACCTGCACAGGATCCGTTTTTTCCTGTTCTTATGATGGCTCAGAAGAACAGAAAAATAATGGTGATGTGAAATCCCCCTTAGGCTACATGTATATGACAGTGAAAAGAAATGTGACTAAAAGCGGATCAACTGTCCACTTTTAATGGACGTTTTTTCACTGATGCCTTTCTGAGAAACGGATGCTAAAAACGGATCCATTCATTTGTATGGGGGCAGCCGATCAGTGAAAAAATGGACAGCATAGAATATGTTCTATTTTTTGAAGTCCGTTTTTCACTGACTGTCAATAAAAACTTCAGTGTGAATGACCCCAGAGACTACAATTGGTTTTAAAATGGACGATTGATGGTCGTTAAAAAAAAAAAAAAAAGTCGTGTGCATGAAGCCTAAGATTGTTTTTCATGGCCATTTTATATTCCTGCTTCCCCTGCTTGCCCCCATTAAGACATTACTGCCGGTGTAGCTGCATGCTGCTGCCCTGTATGTCTGCGGTCACAACTGTCTTGGGATCCCATTGTGATGTCACAGAATCTGTTGGAATGTACAGTCATGTGATGTTCCAGTGAGGAACTAGAAAGTCTCATTACATATGATGATGACCATGACGAGTAAAATGCTGCCTGCTCTGTTAGTGATTTTTATATTTATATCAGCGGAGAGTGCTCCCATGAAGAAAAGAATAGATAACTTAGAAGAGAATGAAAGAAGACCAGGTAAGTGCAATATCAGACATACACAGGATAATACACTGGGCAATGCTAGAATACGCAGATACATGATCTGATGGGAGTGATCCTAGTATTCATCCTAATAACATACAGATTAGAATAATCCTGTTCCCTCCATGCTGGATACCCTCACTACTAGATATTGTAAGAGAAGAGCAATAAGTGCTTGGCCAAGTTATAGTAAGCTTTCCTCCATTCCAGGAAACTGTATGAAATAAGAAATAATCCTAATCCCGCCTGTTTCCCCTGCACCATTAATATCGCTACATCTCTGGTCCTTCTCCTTTGTATACCAGACTGCAGTGGTGACACTGAGGTATACAGCACTTGACCGCTGCAGCCTATCACTGGCCTCTGTGGTTTCATATCACATATCGCTGAGAACGGTGCTGGAGAGACAGGTGAATGTAGGATTATTTTTCATTTTATAGGATTTCCTGGCATGAGGCAAAGTTTACGATATCTCAGACAATCCAATTATCAGGATGATGACAGGAGATATGGGAAAAACATGTTACTTCTCAGTTTGTCATTATAGTTATTTTCCAATGTCTCTTGTTATTTTTTAGTGATAAAAGGAGATTTAAAATTTGGGCCATGTTCAAAAACCTGCGGTAAGTATCTCAGATATGACTTTGACATTTAACCCTTACACACCAGGATGTAACTATACATCATTGCTCCATTATAAGAGTATGTGGTGGGCTGATATGCAGAACCCGCTCCATATACAGCAAGCGCCTGCTGTGTAATATAGCTGGCTCCTGACCACAATAATCGGGATCGGAGATAACCCTGTTTTGGAGAGAAGGCTTTGCCCTGTAGAAAGTAATTACATTACCTATTTAATAACAATTTTGGAGCATCTTTTCATAAAACTCTATGTTATATTGTTCCTCTATAGTTGAATGCATCCTTATTACCCCCATAATGTAGTTATGCCCCCACAGTAGTCATGTCCCCCTCAGTGTTCCTACATAGTAGTTACGCCCTCTTAGATCTCCCACATAGTAGCCATGCCCCCTCAATGCCCCCAAATAGTAGTGAAGCCTCCTTAGTGCCTCCATTAGGCCCCTTTCACACGATCGTGACGGATTAGGTCCGGATGCGTTCAGGGTGCGTTCAGTGAAACTCGCACTATTTTGCAAGCAAGTTCAGTCAGTTTTGTCTGCGATTGCGTTCAGTTGTTCAGTTTTTCCCGCGCGGGTGCAATGCGTTTTGATGCGTTTTTCACGTGCGTGATAAAAAACTGAAGGTTTACAAACATCTCTTAGCAACCATCAGTGAAAAACGCATCGCACCCGCACTTGCTTGCGGATGCAATGCGTTTTTCACGCAGCCCCATTCACTTCTATGGGGCCAGGGCTGCGTGAAAAACGCAGAATATAGAACATGCTGCGATTTTCACGCAACGCAGAACTGATGTGTGAAAAACAACGCTCATGTACACAGGCCCATTGAAATGAATGGGTCAGGATTCAGTGCGGGTGCTATATGTTCATGTCTCTCATTGTACCCGCGTGGAAAACTCGCTCGTGTGAGAGGGGCCTTACAATAGTGCTGCCCCTGTAGTTAAAAAATATATATATTAATCTCTACTTATCCCCGTTCCCCCGATGAACGGAGCAATTCAGCAGCTGGTACAATGTGGTAATGTTATCGCACCTTCTAAGCTGATTAGGAGATTATTAGAGCGCACAATAGAGGGGATGTCCCCCCATCTGTGCAGTCTCCTTCTTAACCCGTCAGTCCTGATGATGTCACCACATGGCGCCTGCTGCAGGGAGAACACACAGTGTCCTCAGGGTAAAAATACAGTGGAAGCTGTGACCGATGGCACAGCCACTGTAATCTGGGACTGTCCTGCTGGATCCGGGATGGTTGGGAGGTACGGTATTCACAGGTAGGATATGTTGTCAGAGGTTCTGTTTTCTCACACAACTAATTCATGCTTTATTTTGCCAGGGATTGGTACAAGGGCAGTCTATGCCATCCGAGGCTGCCCATATAATAAAAAAATGTGTCTATTCAGAATGGAGCCATGTGACCTTACTGACTGTGAATGTAAGTAACTGCGTGAAAGGTTAGAAAATGGTCCATCTAGTTCATTCTATTATCTGGCAGTGTCAATGCTAAGCAGCACCTATGAAGCAGGAGAGGTCATGGTTAGTGGTGGAACGGGAGTTCTGTGGGCCCCAGGTTACATTTTGGAACTGGTCCCTCTTCTCCCATGAGAGTATGTTGCATTAGTAGGCTCTATATATATAGATGTAATCTTACCGACCTATAGAATATATGTACCACATCAGTTATGCTGCACAATGAAAATTAAATCATGAAATCAATGGCGGAATCTCTGTTTATTCCCATTCCCTCCCACAAAAAAAAAAAAATGACATTAATAAGTTGTCATTGAAAGTGAAAGCTATTAATGAGCAAATAAATAGTCAGCCCCCAGATTTTCTGACTTTTGTTCTTTCTTCTTTTTCAGTGGATAAGATACCGGAAAGCTCCACAAACACCCCTGAAAGCCCAACTGGTTTATTAAAACCTTATAGCAAATTAATAATATTTTATTTTTGTTTTGCTGTCTTCTTCGTCTCTGGAATTGGGTGCGCCACTGCCATGTAAGTGTGTCTATAAGTTAAGATTTTATCAGCCACACAGTAGTCTGCATAAACAATACCACAGTTTAAGTTAACCTCTTCATGACTTCTACCGTGCATGTACAGCAGTTGTTGGGCTTTTAAAGATGTCTCTGTAGTGGAAGCGCCATAGACGCAGGATGACTGCTGATTTCCTGCCGATCGCAGACATTTAACCCTTCAAAAAGATTTACAGCATCTAAAACGTGGAAAAAAGAGGATGCACATGCTTTCCGGACAGGAACACCTTCCTATTGCTGAGAAATGAGAAGGTGTTAATAATGAGTCATAGGTAGGGTGGCCACTCAGACCACCCTCATAAGCCAGACTTTACAACCCTACCCCCGGCTCTGCTTAACCACTCCGCCTAAAATGGGCAGGAGGAAGGGTGACTTTGTATCTGCAGCTCACGGTCAGACATCACAGTGCTCCTCTGGCCACCCTCATCATAGGCCTAAGCCTATACAAGGCTTCTAGGTCAAATACTGGTATATAACAGTGGAGGCCTGTAGGTGGCACCACTGCATTGAAATATACTGAATGTTGTACTTAATAGATACAAAGTATTGCTTCTTATAGTCACCTAGTGTAGCTTAAAAAAAATGTAAAAATTGTTTTAAAACATAAATAAATAAATAAATAAAAGACCCCCTTACTCCAAAATAAAAATAAACTAAATCATAGGCATTGCCGCACCTGAAAACACCGGTACTATTAAAATCTAAAAATATTTACCCATATGGCCATTGGCCTAACAGCAAAACAGTTCAAAATGTCGATTAGCATGTTTTTCGTATCTTCAACTCCCTAAACATTGAATGAAAAGTTATCAAAAAGTCATACATACCCCAAAATAGTATGAATGACAAGTACAGATCGCTCAACAAACAATAGATTTAAAAAGAAAGAGAAAATGGGGTCAGAATATGGTAATGAAAAGACAAAAAAAGATTTATTCTAAAAAAAAAATCAATATTAAAGCACAAGAAAAACTGTATAAATATGGTATTGCTATAAACCTATTTACCCAAAGAATGAAGAGCATTAGTCAATCTTACCGTATAGGTAACAAATGGGGTCATTTATCAAACTAGTGTAAAGTAGAAATGGCTTATTGTCCATAGCAACCAATCAGATTCTATCTTTCATTTTCCAAAGTAGCTGTCCAAAATGACAGGTGAAATCTGCTTTTCCCCAAAAGCCCGGAAAACTGTAGAGGAATTGCATTTTTTTTTTCCAATTTCACTTTTCCAGCTTCCCACTATATTTAATGCAACAGTACAGCATTACAATAGAAAGTGCAACTCGTCCCCCCTAAAAATTAAGCCATGATACGGCTATGTGAAAAAAAAGATAAAATAGTTATTGCTCTGGGAAGGCTGGGAGTAAAAAATTTAAATACAAAAACAGAAAACCACTGCATCATGAAGGACTTAATATAAGTTCTACAGTAGTTCTATAGTAGAGTATATTTTAGTGTAGATGTCTTGTTTCTCATAAACATGTCACTCTTGTGCCCGGGTGGGGGAAAGACCTGGTAGCTACACATAGCACTTTTATGGACATAATAAATTGCTGATTGTTATAAATGTCTGATGAGTGCCAATAGTTTTACTGACAGGAACAGATACAATTAATGAAGACACATATCTTATTAGTCTTTATTACATTCTCCAGAACACAGATTGTTTACTTTACTAATTTACAATATGACTTCTATTTTTTACATTTTAAAGATTAGAGAATCAAGAAAGCACACAAGACGCAGAATGCGAATGTTTAATAATTACTAAGAGCGCCCCACCAGACAGTAAGTATCTCTTGACAAACCTGACATTAATATCTGCACTCCTCAGCATTGAAATTACAACACTAAGATGAACCAGTGTTGCTGAGTTCTGCCAGTGATCACATTTTCAACCACCGAGCTCCAATCTATAGCATGCGGGAGGGGCATAAAAGTCAGATTGAAAGCACAGATATTTAGCCACAGGAAATCTCAAAAATCAGATCACATCATGTGAGATTATTGTGTGATGCCTTCTGTTCATCGACATGCCAGCTATTGCCATTTGTCACAAACTTAGAGGGACAGTATCCTTGAACTGAGAGACCTTGGGTTATCACTGGAGATGTCAGCAGTGTTCAGTGTTGTATGTCCTGGTGCTTAGGAGAACAACGACGAACTGGAATGATGATAAGAGGTGAACAGGGGCAAACCTCTGCACACATGGATCATCTGATTAGAAGAATGATGTGTAGTGATCCATTCAATGCTGGAAATAAAACATCACATCACAAGACTAGGGAAAGCAAACAGTGTCTACACAAGCCAAAAGAAGATATATACACCACATTGGGCTATGAGCTAGACGACCAACACTGCAGGTGTTACATGGATCTCATACCAGCAATCTCAAAAGCTATCTTGGTGCACAACAAGACGGCAATGGAGGATGGAATGGTGGTCTATTCTCTTCAGTGATGAGTCTTTCTTTTGTCTCAGACACAATGATAGCCAGAGATTGCTTTGGGGACCACGTGGGCAAAGTCATGAAAAGGCCTTAACAAGAGGTTGTCAGACTGCTCCGACTTCCAAGATTATGGTGCGGGGTGACATAATGTAAAGTAGCCAGACCCCCATTGGCCTTCATTTCCAGTACACTAACCACTTGGTGTTACATTGATTTGGTTGTGGAACCAGTGGTAGGGCCATTTCTCCAAAGTGTCCAAGAAGCCAGGAAGCATGTTACTTAAAGGGGTTGTCTCTCTTCAGTAAATAGCACCAAGGCTACGTCTACTCGACGACATTTGCCGCGCAACAATAAGTCGCGCTACAGATCGGGCACAACTACACTGCAACACTTGTAGCGCAACATTTTGTTGCACTGATGTCGCGCGACAATTTTTATAATGGCAGTCTATGGTGTCGCACTGCAACATGCAACATGCTGCAACGCAAAAGTCGCAGAAAAATCCATCTCGAATGGATTTTCTGCGACTGTTGCGTCGCAGTCGCAGCATGTTGCATGTTGCAGTGCGACACCATAGACTGCCATTATAAAAATTGTCGCGCAACATTAGTGCAACAAAATGACGCGCGACAAATGTCGTCGTGTAGACGTAGCCTTATTATGTAGAGAAAGTTAATACAAGGCATTGTCTAATGTATTGTTATTATCTATATTGCTTCCTTTGCTGGTTGGATTCATTTTTCTATCACATTATACATTACTTGTTTCCATGGTTATGGCCACCCTGCGATTCAGCAGCAGTGGTCATGCTTGCTCACTATAGAAAAAAGCACCAGCCTATGTGTGCTCCTATGGTCCTGACCACCAAAGAGGCTGGCATTTTTTCCTAAAGTGTGCAAGCACGATCATTCCTGGATTGTAGGGTGATAAATGGCACTTGCTGAAATGAGACAACCCCTTTAGGCTAGGTCTACACGACGACATTTGTCGCGCGACATTTTGTTGCACCAATGTCGCGCGACAATTTTTATAATGGCAGTCTCTGGTGTCGCACTGCAACATGCGACATGCTGCGACTGCGACGCAACAGTCGCAGAAAATTAATTCGAGATGGGTTTTTCTGTGACTGTCGCAGTTGCAGCATGTCGCATATTGCAGTGCGACACCATAGACTGCCATTATAAAAATTGTCGCGCAACATTGGTGCGACAAATGTCGTCGTGTAGACCTAGCCTTAAGTTACTGTGAGCAGCCTGCATGGCCTAAACATGCTACCATGGCCTATAGCATCTCTGGACTTGTCTCCTATTGAGCAAATGTGGTCGACAAATCCAAACTGAGCTATCAACGGTGGATCTTGTGTGCACTGCAGAACATTCTTTAGACAAGCATTAATAATCTTGTTAAAGGGCTTCTGTCACCCCACTAAACCGTTTTTTTTTTTTGGTTTACTAATAATCCCTATACAGAATCGTTCTCTGCTGGCCCTGTTAGAATTCTAAATCTCGCGCCTGCGCTGTACCTGTCTTCAATCGGCGCAGCGCTGGCTCGACCGCTCCATCCTCAATCCGCCTGCGCCGATGACGTCATCGCATACACCCGGAAGAGAAGGAAGAGAAGACGCAGGCGCATTGAAGATGGAGCGGTCGAGCCAGCGGCCACCTCTCACTGCGCCTGCGCCGATTGAAGACAGGTACGGCGCAGGTGCGAGATTTCGAATTCTAACAGGGCCAGCAGAGAACGATTCCGTTCCCTGGCCCTGTCAATCACAATGCGGAGGGGGCGTCATTAGGATCGGAGGATGCGGCTGTTACCAGCAAGTAGCCGCCCTACTTGCTGGTAGAAAGGTAATTTGCATATTTTAAAAATAGCTTTTTATCAAATTCTACTGAACCAAAATGATTATTTAGCTTATGTATGCAGAGCTCGCAGTATGGGGATTATTAGTAAACCAAAACAAAAAGTTTAGTGGGGTGACAGAAGCCCTTTAATTGCATGCCAAGGAGTGTAAGTGCGCGCATATTGGCGTGACGCTCATACTCAATATTGAATAAATAAAATGTTTTAATTATTTTTTTTCCATTTTTATTATTTACATATCATTAACATGTCTATTGATCCTATGATTTCCATGATTGCATGACTTTCCCTTAGTTTTGCAATTTCAGTGTTGTGGAGTATATACAATATATATATATATATATATATATATATATATATATATACAGTTGGTGATGGCTGTATAATCACATGAAGTCAGTCTGCCTAGTGGAGTTACTTAGTTACTTCCCCTGGGGACATTCCAATTTGTCTCTTTCAGTAGATAAAATATTTTTTATTTTATTCTTTAAAGCAGCTTTGATACCAACACTGTGTATTTCCGTTCTTCTGGACCGTTATAGGCGCAGAAGAATGAAAATAATGAAAGTGCTGGATTTGACACATAACTGAAACAGAGTCTAACAGACCCCGCTGACATTCTTCCCTTTAGGCTTCCTGCACACGAACGTGTGCACTCCGTGGCCATATTGCAGACCGCATTTGCAGATTCGCAATACACGTGCGCTGTTCCGTGGGCATTCCGCATCACAGATGCAGACCCATTCACTTCAATGGGTCCGCACAGCCGGAGATGCGGAATGGTGAGGAACGGAAGCACGGAACGGAACCCTACGGAAGGGTTTTGTCCCGTACTTCCGTTCCGCAAAAAGACAGAACATGTCCTATCTTTTTGTGGAGCGGGCAGATCGCGGACCCATTAAGGTGAATGTTACCTGCTGCAGGTGCCCCACGGTCGGTGTTCGAGCACCATGGGGGGCACAAGTCTTTTCTCTCAGCCATTTTTGGCAAATTCTGATACGGAATCCCTGAACGGAGCTTCCAACACTATGTGAAAGCAGCTTTAGTGCTCATGCACGCGACCGTATGGTTCTGTGGTCCGTTTTTCACAGATCCGTTGTTTTTGTTTTTCCGTAGTGTTTCAGCTTCCATTCCATTTTTCCGTTTTGCTTCCCTTTGTGATCCTTTTTTATTTCGGAACGGAAACATAAAATATACAGTATACAGTAATTACATAGAAAAATTGGGCTGGACATAAAATTTCTAACAGATGGTTCCGCAAAAACGGAACGGATACAGAAGACATATGGATGCATTCCATATGCATTTCGTTATTTTTTCTGAACCGTTGACTTGAATGGAGCCACGGAACTTGATTTGCGGACAATAATAGGACATGACTCAAAATGTTGCGGAACGGAAATATGGAAACGGAATGCATACAAAGTACCTTCCGTATACGGAATGCAAAATAATGGAACGGAAACGGAATGAAAATACGTTCGTGTGCATGAGCCCTTAATGGGATTATGCCATGATTGTTGTAAAAATGACAGACATCATACAGTACATAACAATCTCTTTCTAACAATGTTAAAACCAGCCCTGTTCCTTACATGGATCCAGAAATCTCCACACTCATTGATCCAGTTGCTCTACTAGATTATCTTAGACCAGTGATGAGGAACCTTTTACAGACCGGGTGCCCAAACTGTGCCCAGTTTAAGGATGGAACTGAGCATGTGTGACCACCTCACCTATTATAATTGAGTAAAGAGAATAGCTAGGAACTGACACATTTTCTAATAGAAAGTAGATTACCAAAGTAACCAGTTTTTCTAATTCTAAATTATATTAAAATAATGTTTAATGGTGGAATAATCCTTTTAAAGGAATCATGTTAGCAAATGAACCCTACATGGGGTAGTTCAGGAGGCTACATTCTTTGGATTAAATATATATCTGCCATTTATAACAATATTTTAGAGGATTATTGTTTATGCATGTTCTTAATATTTTATGGGGCCCCAACCCCAGACTGGCAGTGTAGTAGAATTAATGTTCATTAAATGGAAAGCTAGTCTTATAAACTATGTTTGTTTTATAGTACAAGAGTTCAAAAAGCCTCCAACATCTCCTCCACCACCACCACCAGAAACCGAAAGCCGCCCACCATTTCCTCCAGCCACCATTAAGCCAAATAACTAAAGATCAGAACTTCTACTGCCTCCTGCCGCCACAATCCACAAGAAAAAAATCTGCCCCACGTCTACTGCCTCCTGCCGCCACAATCCACAAGAAAAAAAATCTGCCCCACGTCTACTGCCTCCAGCCGCCACCGCCATATTTATGTATATATTGTAAATAAGTTTCATCTATTTTTGTAATTATTGTATATATTGTAAATAAGTTTTATCTATTTTTATAATTAGTGTATTTATTGTAAATAATATATATATTTTTGTTATTTTTGTATATATTGTAAATAAGATATATCTATTTTTTTAATTATTGTATTTATTGTAAATAAGATATTTTTTGTAATTGTTGTATATATTGTAAATAAGCTATATCTATTTTTGTAATTCTTGTATATATTGTAAATAAGATTTATCTATTATTGTAAATATTGTAATTCTTGTACATATTGTAATTACTGTATATATTGTAAATAATATATATTTATTTTTATACCAAACATTGCAGTTGGCTGTTTTTTACCAATATTCCTTAGAAAATCTTGTTACTAAATATAAACCCACATTTTCCATAATTCATGCCATAAGGTGCACTGCACTATAGGCCATGCCTAGATTTACCCCTGGTGTTTGAAGACCCTGGAGGGTTTAACTTCATTTAAAGGCTTTAACATACAGCGTGTTTAACATCACACCTCGCTGGCACATATGTTATGCTTTTTCATTTTCCAAAGCTTCCAGAAAATGTCCCTTATCAGGGGCAGATGATGTTTAAACACACACACGTGTTATGGGTTAAAACAAGGGTCCAAAAATCATGCCTTGACAGGGTTGGAATAACTGTACATACGACAGGCGCAATTGATTGTCAGAAGAAAAAGTGGCTCATTGTGAATGGGTGTAAAAAATTCTCCCTTTTAATTGGAGCAGCAGCAGTGCGGTGTGGATGTGTAAATGTGAGGCACGCACAGTAATATGACCCCGATTGTGCCTCCATCACAGGCAGCAAAAATAATAAACCCCACATACTCACCTCATTCCCCAGCAGTGGCAGAATACACTGTGCCCCCGCCCGGCCCTGCCACCTACCCAGACCTGCAGTCTGAAGAGCAGACAGGGGGAGGAATGATGGAGCAGGGAGACAACGGATGGCTCTTGTTTCATCATTACAGGCATCTGTCTCTGCTTCCTATGGAAGCAGGGGCAGCTGCTAGAAAGCGGGACATACCTCCCCTGTACCGGGACCGCGGATCAGCCACTGAAATCCGGGATTGTCCTGCCAGATCCGGGACGGTTTGGAGGTATGATATAGTGGCATGCTCCCACAATAGTAGCAGCAGCAGGAGCAGTATAGCATTGAACAACCGAGGCTGTCTATGGGTAGTAGTAGCAATAGTAGAAGTAGCAGTGATAGAAGTTATAGTGGTGGCAGATGTTTAGTGTTAATGCTGGTGGCAGTAGGGGATTAAGAGCAAGGGGCAGCAGCAGCCATAAGGTATATGGAAGAAAGGCAGGAGCATGATGGAGGCAGCAGCAGCCTTACAGAAAATGATGGTCGGAAGGGCAAAGCAGTGGCATCATGGTGGCAGTGACATGATGGAGGCGGTGGCATCAGCCGTACAGAAAGTGATGTTTGGAAAGTGGTATAAGTGGCATGTCTTACACCATCATGGAGGGGATGTGAGTCACATTATGGTACAGGGTATTGAAAAATTAAGATTATATGAGACGGGTGGAGATTTACAGAGAAAACTTTTTAATCGTGAGGCTTTTTGGATATTCAAGCATGGATTGAATAGAAAACAAGATCTAATCTTATCTTTAAATCTAATCTTTAAATTTGATGTAAGGAAATGTTTTGTTGTATTTTGTGTTCATTTGGCAATGTTGTTTTAAGGTCCTGTTCACACACAGTCTATTTGTCTATGGTGGTCAAGGGGTTATTTTGGAAGTGGCTAGTATTCCTCTATGCCAATCACACCCACTGGGTGTGTCCTCTCCCTCCTTTCCACCATAAAACCTGACTGGTGTATCATTTAGTGACTCAATGACTAAGGGTGCTACAAGCGTGTGCCCGAAACGCGTCAGAGAGATGTGAGGCCTGTTTTAAAGAGACACGTGAAGTCCTTCACAATATGGTGGATAAAACCTCAGTGGAAATATGTGATGCTAAATTATAGGCGACCATTGAAAAATTGGAAACTGAGATCACTGATGTAAAACATAATACATTTTTGCGGGACTTACAAGATTATAAGACGAACAGTGTCTACAATTGGAGGAAGCTATCCAACACCCAGTCTACTCCTAAAACTATTCTTCAAAAATCTAACAGCAGGAAACAAAATAAAAAATGCTGCGAGACTTTAAGGGTTAATTTTAGCTCCACTGATATGAACTTTTCAGACACTGCCTCTGAGAGCAGTGAAACAATTAGAAAAATGGATCAAGCACCTGCTCTGCGAACACCTCAACATATTCCAAAAGCAAAAAACGACGCAGGGGGAGAAAGCACAAAAGAGGGTTATCGCTATCCACGGAGACACAGAAGGAATTAACGGACATACAAGTGTATAATCTATCTGCAAAAATTCTCCTTGATGCGCTTTTGGGGATTCTATCTAGGGGTCTGACGTTCTCCCCCACACGCAATTTTGACTTATATAATACCATTTGCAAATTTGCCAGAAATATCACTTTCAGGAAGCACTTTCTGAGGGATAACTATCCTCCTGAGAATTTGGAGGCTGTGGCTCCACCAGACTGTGCTTCCAGCAGGAGTTCAGCGACTGTATCTTTTCAGGAATTAAAAGCCATATGTGAACTACAAATGCTACGCAGCAATTCTGGTAATGTCAAAAATATTAGTATGTCTACTGTAACAAAAAAAAACCTTGTTTTATCCAGTTAACTCCAGGTCACCAGCTCTTGATCGGTTTCAGGAGCTAGTAGAGCGGGACTTAGTCAAATTATATGATGTGAAGAAGTCCCACACTAATATCAAACAAATGTCCAATCTTTCTAGAACAGAAAGAGATGCTCTGACCTTGCTGAGTAAACTGGATGATATAATTATATCGCAAGCAGACAAGGGGGGTGTTATTGTTGTTTTGGATGCAGGTCTGTACGAAAAACAATGTTTATTAATGTTACAAGACATGTCAACATATAAAAAAATAACGTCAGATCCTACACAAATATTCAAAAAAGAATTGGAAAGACTGGTAGCGGAAGGGCTACAATGTGGTGTTATTACTCTTAAACAATCTGAATATTTGATTCCTGCATATCCAGTCCTTTCAATTTTTCATGCCTTGCCCAAGGTCCATAAAAATAGTTTCCCTCCACCACTCAGACCTATAGTTTCAGGCATTGAATCATTGAATGAAAGGCTGTCTGAGTGGTCTGACAGCCTACTCCAGCCACTAATTGGATCCATGCCTGGTTTTATACCTGACACAAAGCATGTTCTACAAGTAATGCATAACCTCCAGTGGGAAAAAGAGTTTCTATGGGTCACTGCTTAAGTTACAGCATTATACACTTCTATACCCCAGGATCATGCTATATCTGCGTTACAGTGGCTTTTCTTAACATACAGCGATTATACTCCAACTTTGCGGGATTACTTATGTACAGCCGTACATTATTTGTTGATGCATAATTATTTCATTTTTACAACTCGTACTATTTACAAAGATCTGGTGCGTCTATGGGGGCGAAGGTATCACCATCAATTGCAAATATTTTCATGTGTTTGTAAGAACATCAATATTTGTTCTCTGACAACAATCCATTTATTGACCACCTGCAGTGGTATGGTCGCTATATCGATGACCTGTTGTTTATATGGGTCGGAGATGTGGCGACCGTACCGGATTTCATAAAATACATAAACAATAACACAAATAATTTGTGCTTTTCATATCACTATGATCCTTTGATAATGTCCTTTCTTGATTTGAATCTGACAGCCTCACCAGACACAGGGAGGATTATTACATCCACTTATAGAAAAATTATGGCAGGTAACACTATAGTCCATGGTAAATCATGTCATCCTGCACATACAATTAAAAGTATACCTGTAGGTGAACTAGTCAGAGCAAAGTGGAATTGCACATGTGAACAAGACTACCAAAAAGAATCCACTGACATGGTTCAGAGACTAATGAGACGCAGTTATCCTGACTGGAGTGTGAACAGAGCCTTAAAACTGGTTAGTCAGAGAGACAGAACTGAATTAGGCCTCATGCACACGACAGTTGTTTTTCTCGGCTTCCGTTTAGTTTTTTTTGCGGATAGGATGGGGACCCATTCATTTCAATGGGTCAGCAAAAAAATGCTGATAGTTCATCCGTTTGTGTTCCGCGTCCGTTGTCCGTGTTTCCCTTCAGCAAAAAAAAATAGTGCATGTCCTACTCTTTTCACATTTGCGGACAAGGATAGGCATTTATTACAAGGGTTCTGTGGAAAAAAACGGATCCTCCAAAAAAAACGGATGGCGCATCCTTTTTTTTTAGCGGATGCACAATTTGCGGACGCAAAAAACAACTGTCGTGTGCATGAGGCCTTATTCAGAGATGTGGACTCACCCAAAGGGAAATCACAGGATAGAAACAGAGTGGTGTTTTCAACCCCATATAGTCCACAATAGAACTTAATTTGCCAAATTATGAAAAAACACTTGTCAGTTCTTCAAATGGACCCAGGTTTTGCTGAAGTAGTCAGTATATGAATTCAGTGTGTAGCGAGACGAGCAAAGACATTGGGCCAGATTTATCATTAGCTCAGGTCAGAATAATGGAGTGAAAAAGTCCCAAAAAAAGTCCCAAACGCTAAAACTGCTCACAAATTTGCGACTTTTTTCTGCTCTGCACTATGCGCGCCAGTTTTCTGAAAGTGGGCGCGTTTTCTTATGTAAATTAATCTCTAGACAGATTTACTATTGGGACTATTTAAAAAGTCGCAAAAAAGTCGCAATTTCACTCCAGTGAGGACCATGCTAAACTTATGAGACTTTTTAATAGAACATGCGACTTTTTCATAAAAACGTGCGACTTTTTCGTAAAGATGTGCGACTTTTGTAAAGCTGCTTACTGACGGATAAACTGCTACCGTCAAACCACATTTATTACAGTCTTAAAGGGCCGATCATAAATCTGACTTGGCTAAAACTGACTTTAGCCATATGTTAAAGTGGAGTGAGCTGTCAGAGTAATGATAAATCTGGCCCACTGGGTAATACTTTATCCCCCAGTCTATTTAGAGATAACAGCACTGGCAAAAATAAAACTTGATTACAAAATAAAGGTACATATAAATGTGGCCACAATGTCTGCACCTGCTGCTCTGTTATTCACGTATCAAAAGACTTTACTTCTTGCACAGAGAACCAAACATACATGAATAAACAATACATCAACTGTAACACATATGGTGTAGTTTACCTGATTACCTGCAAAACTTGCCGACTCCAATATGTAGGGTGCACATCTGGCCCCTTAAAAATTTGGATTAGACGGCATTTGTCGGATGCAATCAAAGATGACAATAAAAACACAAACACATTCCGCCATATCTCAGCAGTCTTCCATCATGTCTTACACCATCATGGAGGGGCTGTGAGTCACATTATGGTACAGGGTATTTAAAAAGTAAGATTATATGAAAGGGGTGGATATTTACAGAGAAAACTTTTTAATCGTGAGGCTTTTGGATATTCAACCTTAAATCATGTGTCCCCCATGGATTGAATAGAAAACAAGATCTAATCTTACATTATTAATCTATGTTTGAAGATTGTCATGTATATTGTTGTGACAGTGCACAAAGTTTAAAATTTTATGTAAGGAAATGTTTTGTTGTATTTTGTGTTCATTTGGCAATGTCGTTTTAAGGTCCTGTTCACACACAGTCCAGTTTTCTATGGCAGTCAAGGAGTTAATTTGGAAGTGGCTAGTATTCCTCTATGCCAATCACACCTCTCCCTCCTTTCCACCATAAAACCTGATGTCACCGCCAGCTCTCTGAGAAGCTCTGACAGACGTTCTTCTGTACCTCTTGCATGATGTTCTTTGTTTTGGTTTCACTTTGTCATCTCTTTTCCTTCTCCCAGCTGTCATCTATTTACACTGATTGCCTCCCTTTATATCCCCTCCCATACTGCCTCACTTTGCAGTTTATGCTACTTCCTGGATTGTGTTTACTGCTAGATGCTGCAACTGCTGGTTCCTCAGATAAGTCTTTCCCTTTATTTGTGTTTCCATGCTGGCTTGATTCTTGGTGACCATGACTCCCTCCGTTTTAAGTGCAGGGAGCCGGTGGTCGTGTCCCCTCACTATTATAGGGTTTTCAGGTGTCACACAGCCTAGGTACGAGGGCATGCAATTATCTATCTTAAAGTTCTTTGCATGGGCAGAGCAGTCAGGGAGAGCACTAGGGTTTTTATAGGGCTCACCCATATGTTCCTTAGTTTAAGATCAAGTCAGTCGGATGTTTATTTATAACTTCCAGTTTTCTGCAACACCATCCGTGACATTATAAACTGCCAAAACCGTCTTAAGCATGAATCCGGTTTCAGCCTTGATGGACCGCATGCAGGGTCTTTCACTGGAGGTAGCAGATCTCCGTAAAACTGTGTCTCAGTTTCAGGTGACCGGTTCTGCTTGCGTTCATGGAGTTTGTTCCGAGCCTAAGATCTCGCTTCCGGATACGTTCTCCGGGGGTAGTGAGAATTTTGTTCGTTTTAGAGAGGCTTGCAAACTCCATTTTCGCCTACTTCCCCATTCCTCTGGTGATGAGGAGCAGAGGGTGGGGATCATCATCTCGCTGCTCAGGGATAACGCTCAGTCTTGGGCCTTTTTGCTGGCGGTGGGGACATGGCCCCTCCGATCGGTGGACTAATTTTTTGTAGCCCTGGGGCAGATATATGATGACCCAGATCGTATTGCTCTGGCTGAATCTAAACTGCGTCTTTTATGCCAGGGTAAACAGTCCGCAGAGATATATTGTTCAGAATTTCGGAGATAGGCAGCTGATACTGATTGGAATAATGCTGCACTCTGAAGTAAATTTTGCCACGGTCTTTCGGAGGGATTGAAAGTTGCATTTGCCTTTCATGAGAAATTTGCCTCGTTGGAGTCTGCCATGGCTGTTCGTATTGACAGGCGTCTTAGAGAGAGAGGAGAGATCACTCCTTCCTGTCATTTTCAGTCCAAGGACAGTGGGGCGGTCTCATTCAGTGCGCAGGGGCCTCAGTCTCTCTCAATCTCCTCTGAGCAGGAGGCCATGCAGCTGGGTTTGCTTGCCTCTGATAGTAGAGTATTCAGCTCTCAGAGGAGGGTTTGTTTCTGTTGTGGAGGTATAAATCATTTGGCAAATGTTTGCCCCTCTAGGAGATTCAGGGAGTTTTCTGAGGTTAATAAAGAAACAAAAAGAATAAAAGCCTCTAAAAACTTTCCATCTGTTACTATTGGCAAGGTTAATGCGGAAATTGAAGGTTTGCCGTTTGCTTGTAGTTCCCGTTTTGTCCTACCTGCCAGGTTGGAGCTGGATAGCAAGAACATTGTTTGTGAGATTTTTGTAGATAGTGGAGCAGCTGTCAATCTCATTGATAATCAATTTGCTATAACACATGGTTTCCAGGTATGCACTTTGGGAAAGGATATACCTGTTTTTGCTATCGATTTGGCTCTACTTTCTCAAAAATCATTAAAGGGCATAGTTCACAATATCCGTTTGACTGTGGGTGATGCTCATGTTGAGGATATGTCATGTTTCGTCCTAAACGGATTACCTACTCCTCTAGTGTTGGGGCTACCCTGACTCACTAAACATAACCCCACCATTGATTGGCAAGCAAGGCAAATAAATGGTTGGAGTGACTTTTGCAGAGAGAATTGCCTCACGGCGTCTCTTTCAGAGGTTTCTACCAAGACTGTACCATCTTTTCTGTCTGAATTTTCGGATGTGTTTTCAGAGTGGTGTCCAGGAGCTGCCCACTCACCGGGAGTATGATTGCCCTATTAATCTCATCCCAGGCGCCAAGCTGCCAAAATCACGTTTATACAATCTCTCCCAACCTGAAAGGGTCGTTATGCGTACTTATATCTCTGAGAGCCTGAGAAAGGGACACATCCGACCCTCGAAGTCACCTGTTGCCGCTTATAGCACAGACCTGTCACTTACCAGTAGGAGGAGCGCCCGGCCGGAGACACAGACATCGCAGCGTCGCAGGTAAGTATAATGCTTCTAAAAATTGCTAAATAACCATGGCAACCAGGACTGCAGTAGCGTCCTGGTTGCCATGGTTACCGATCGGAGCCCCAGCGATTTAACTGGGACTCCGATCTGAACTCTCCGCTGCCACCAATGATAGGGGGGAGATTTTAATTAGGAGAGGGAGGGGGGCCCACTGGCCACCAATGAATCTACAGTAATACAGGGGAGGGAGGGGGGGCCGCACTGGCCACCACTGAATCTACAGTACTACAGGGGAGGGGGGCCGCACTGGCCACCAATGAATCTACAGTACTACAGGGGAGGGAGGGGGGGCCGCACTGGCCTCCAATGAATCTACAGTATTACAGGGGAGAGGAGGGGGGCCGCACTGGCCACCAATGAATTTAAAACAGGGGAGGG
This sequence comes from Bufo bufo, assembly GCF_905171765.1. NCBI lineage: Eukaryota > Metazoa > Chordata > Amphibia > Anura > Bufonidae > Bufo > Bufo bufo. The sequence goes on from NC_053393.1 coordinate 212,664,116, forward strand.
AGGGGGGTGTGCCCCCTCCTGCCTGGCAGCACATGATCTCTTACAGGGGGCTAAGATACGCACAATTAACCCCTCAGGGGCAGCACCTGAGGGGTTAATTGTGCGGATCACAGCCCCCTGTAAGAGATCGGGTGCTGCCAGGCAGCAGGGGGCAGTCATGTACACGGTTCAAAGTATATTCTAACTAGAAGCGTCCCCATCACTATGGGAATGCCTCTGTGTTAGAATATACTGTCGGGGGGCGGAGCTAGCCGTGAGCTGAGATGGACGCCTGATCTCAGAGCTCCTCACAGACGCTGCTGCAGCTTCGGTCTAGCGGGTGATAAAATCTCCTAAGATGGTGAAATCTAACAAAGAAAGGAGTGATACAGCACAGGGCACTCAAAAATCGTGCCAAACGCAATCAGAAATGGATCGATTTCTCAAAAAGCTGAGTTTTTCGCCAGCACACAGATCCAAGATGGCGCCGGAGGGTGCCAGAGCCGCCGCGCCACCAGAAGACTCCGATGGTGAGAGTTCCTGCGCCATGTCTGAGGGAACAGAGCCTTCAGATCTACCTCTGTCCAGAGCCTTCTTTAAGAAGACACTCTACAAAGCGCTACAGCCCCTGCACAGAGACATATCCGACATAAAGACGGAGGTAAAACAGATTGGGGGTCGCGTGGTAACACTGGAGGAAACGCAAGTGGCTATAATTAGCCATGGAGAGGCTGTTAAAAAGGTCCTGCAGGGCCATAATGCGTTCCTTACCTCAACGCTTCTTCACCTGGAAGACCAGGAAAATAGGAGTAGGCGGAAGAATGTCCGCATAAGCGGGATCCCAGAGGATGTCCCTCCTGGAGAAATCACAACCGCGGTTACCGCCATATTTGCCTCACTAATAGGGGAAGAAAAGGCCGCGCAGATAGTAATTGAGAGGGCTCATAGAGCCCTTATGCCTAAGCCACTTGAGATTGCCCCCCTAGAAATATTATATGCGGCCTGTTAAACTTCCTGGACACTGCCTCCATTTTAAGAGCTGCAAGGGATGCCAAGAACATTTCTTATAACGGAGCACGCATTCAATTCTTCCAGGACCTAGCGTCTAGTACCCTGGCAAAATGCAGAGCACTGAAGCCAGTTACAGAGACTCTCAGATCTCATAAGTTGCCAGTAAGATGGTTAGTTCCATTTGGCCTTGCAACCTTTAAAGCGGGACAACAGATCATCATCAGAACACCACAAGATTTAGCTGATGCCTGGGATAAGCTGGGCATTGCTCCTGTTGAGGTTCAGTCATGGATGCCGGTACCAGAGGATCTGGGCTTACCTGACCTGCCAGAGATTCCAACGTGGCAGGTTGTCAAAAAGCCAAAATCGCAAAGGAATAGAAAGATCACCTGAGAATAGCTGAGAACTGTTTGTCTTCATATATCTACTTAATACTATACAATCTCTACATTGTGGAGAAACATCTAGTGTCACTTCTTATCGAAGAAATCTAGAGCAGTTGTTAATGCCTTTTCACCACCTTAGGCTCATATTTTATTTTATTTTATCACTACAAGTTTTTCACCCGCTACACAATAAGGTGTAAACCATTCTATTTATAATAAGGCAGTTAGTCTTGATGTCAAAGGCCTACCTCCCTTCCAAGCGGAGGTGGGATGTTGCACTGGGCCTGGCCCGCCCTCCCTACTCACTAGGTGGGGATGGCGTGGTTGGTCTAGGTGGAACGTCTCCACCTTCATTATTGATTGTATCAATAACGGTTAACAAATTATTGTTTATTGTCATGGTTCACTGTAAAAAGTGTTTTTCCCCAGTTACTTACCTGTGCGAGGCTCTTGAAGGTTCAAAACTCTCATCTCCATATATAAGTTATGGCTAATCTAAACGTATTGTCACATAATGTGAATGGTATTAATATTCCTCAAAAGAGACGTCAGATATTTAATCTGCTACTTAAAAAGAAAGCAGACATTGTTCTTTGGCAAGAGACCCACTTCCGTCATGAGCATATCCCCTCTTTGCCCACAACAAAGTATTCACAGTGGTTCCATGCAACACACTCATCTGCCTCCAGAGCTGTGTTCCATTGCTGTCAGCTCTTCTATCCCATTTAAGCTTGATAAATCCTTTATAGATCCAGAAGGACGCATACTTATTATTCAAGGCACCATTTTTAACTATAAAATCACAATAGCTAATTTGTATGCCCCAAATATAGGTCAAATTCCCTGGTTGACTAAGGCTCTTAAGAAAATCAAGGAATTCTCAGAAGGTATGCTAGTAGTCGGGGGAGACCTTAATGTTTCACTTTACATTACTACACCAAAATCCCATAACATTACTAAGAAACAAATGGGGAAATTGATGATGGTATTAGCAGAGGTACGTCTGGTAGATGTTTGGAGGACCATTCATCCATCAGAAACAGACTTCACTTATTTTTCCCATGTTCATAACTCATACAGTAGGATAGATTATCTTTTCTTGCCAGATACATATTTAACATGTGTGAAAGGTGTGGAGATAGGAAATCTAGTAATTTCAGATCATGCACCTGTTACAATGTCGCTTTCTCTCCAATGTCTTCCACATAGAGCATGGTCATGGAGGTTAAATACCACACTTTTAGAGACAAAATCTCATGTGGACACATTGGCAGACAAACTAGACAATTATTTTAAAACTAATGCCAAGCCAGAAACTTCTACCCCAATGCTATGGGAAGCCCATAAGGCGTATATAAGGGGAGAGTTGATAGCACTGGGTTCATATGTTAAGAAAAAATCTACAAAGGAATTGATGTCTCTACTTTCACAGATTCAAACACAAGAGAAATTACATAAACTAACACATTCTGAATCTCACAAAGTTGCCTTAGTGACGCTTAGGCGTAAAGTTAAGGATCTCCTTAATATTAAAGGAGCCAGGTCCCTACTAGGTCTGAAAAGTAGAATATATGAACATGGGGACAAGGGAAATAAGATGATGTCCTACTTAATCAAAAAAAGAAGGGAAAAAACCTTTGTCTCCTCAATAAAGTCTGGCCCTACACAAAGAACGACCTCAACCCCTCTTATAGCTAAAGCTTTCCAGTCATTCTATTCACAACTCTATAATCTCCCAGCACCAAAGATAGTCTCAGATTCTGGTGAAAAAACAAATGTTTCCCTGATTGAAGAATTCCTAGCTTCAATTAAAGCTCCCTCGCTATCAGAAGAAGAGAATGAAAGTCTCCTTAGACCCTTCTCCACAATAGAAGTAGAGAAAGTCCTTAATTCTATCCCCATAGGGAAGAGTCCAGTCCCAGATGGGTTACCTATTATTTATTTTAAAAAAATTAAAAAGATTCTGCTTCCTCACTTTACAGATCTCTGCAATTCGCTGCTGAGAGGGATGTCCTTGGCTCCCCAGGCCTTGAGGGCGCATATCACCATCCTACACAAAGAAGGAAAGGATCCAGAGGACTGCGGGAGCTACAGACCTATATCCCTTCTCAACTGCGACTTGAAATGGTGGTCCAAATTGCTAGCGTATAGGATTTCCCCCATGTTGAACAGGCTCATAGACCCTGAACAGGTAGGGTTTATCCCTGGGAGAGAGGGGAAACACAATATCTGGAGATTGATCCACTTGATCCATAATGCCCGTGTCAAGAGCACGCCTTTGCTGCTACTGGGAACTGATGCGGAGAAGGCATTCGACAGGGTAAGCTGGGATTTCATGAGAGCCACTTTATTGAAATTTGGTTTTCCTCCTATATTTGTCTCGGCCATTTTCTCATTATATTCATGTCCTATGGCTCAGGTACTGGTTAATGGTACCCTGTCAGATGCCTTCCCCATCAGGAATGGGACTAGGCAAGGCTGCCCCCTCTCGCCCACCCTTTTTATTTTATGTTTGGAGATGTTCCTTCTAAGAATTAGACAATCAGACAAAGTTCAAGGTGTTTCTCTAGGTCAATACCACCATAGAACTGCAGCCTTTGCAGATGACCTTTTAATTATCATTTCTAATCCTGAGGAGGCCCTTCCCACCGTTATGTCTCTATTTGACCAGTATAGTGTAGTCTCCAATTTTAAGATTAATTTCTCCAAGTCGGAAGCACTACAGGTTAATATCCCAAATAAGATTCTAGACTCAATTAAACGCTCATCACTGTTTAAATGGCCAACAACAGCAATCAAATTCCTGGGTGTCAATGTCCCAATAGATTTTAATCTGTTATTCAAAATTAATTACACCCCGCTACTTGCAAAGACCAAATCTTTTATTTCCTCATTAAAGGTACCATATATGTCATGGTTTGGTAGGAAAAACTTGTTGGCTACGTTCGTCCTACCCCAACTTTTATATTTATTCCAAGCTCTCCCGATACATATACCCACATCCTTTCTAACACAAATTAGGAGAATTTTTACAACATTTCTGTGGAAAACCAAAAGACCCAGGTTGGCCTATTCTCTTCTTACCCAGAGGAAGCACAAAGGAGGTATAGCATTGCCAGATATGGCTCTATATAATAAAGCTATTCACTTGGCTAGATGGGCGCTCTTAGCGAATGAAAATGTACAAGCACCCTTTCTTGATATAGAGAGGACTCTCTTAGGTACACATAGACATGCTCTAATGTGGCTTCCAGTAGCCCCACTTTCTCTATGCCGTGAAATGTGCACTTTGACAAAGAGTATGCTGGTGAGTTATCGTAACTCTAAGTCAGCTTCACTAAGGGGAAAGAAAGTCTCAAAAATCTGTTTGATAAGATGGGAGGAGGTGACAAAAGTTGGTGGCACTCATGGGGGGATATAAGGATAGGTGAGGTTACAGAAAACAACCGCTTCTTATCATTAGAAGAAGCTCATGATAAATTAGGTAAAAGACCCCCTACCCTGATACAAAGCTGGGATTTCAAAAACATATGCAAGAAATATGATAAAGAATCAGTTCACACGTTTTTGGAGCCCACATTGCTCGAAAACTTCACTGCCCTCCCCTCAATTTTAAAGAAGTCACTCTCAGTTACATATAACAACCTACTGACTGAGCTTACTGTACCCAAACCATATTATATACATCAGTGGGAGAGGGACCTGGGAAGGACCCTCTCAGACACTGAATCTGAATATATTCTCTCCCATGCGCAGGGATTTTCTTCTTGTGTTCGCTATCAGGAGAACTCATATAAAACCATTACTAGATGGTACAGAACCCCTGAGTATTTATACTCCATAGGCCTTTTCCCCACTGATCAGTGTTGGAGTTGCCAATCAGATGTAGGATCTATGATTCACATATGGTGGTCTTGCCCCCTAGTTAAACAGTTTTGGAAAGATGTTGAAAAGACTATAAACCCTGTTTGCTCAGCATGTATAACTTTATCTCCAGAGCTTGTGCTGCTATGGATCCCTGCCTCCAACTTTAAACCATCAAAAGCAGATCTACCTACGCATATGATTGCTACAGCAAAACTGCTTATTCCAACAAAATGGAGAGATTCTTCTCCACCAGATTTCAAAATGTGGTTTAACAAAATGCACCAGCTTCACAGAATGGAGGAGATGGTGGGATGGATCCATGGTAGTAGGCTCAGATATTTGGAGACTTGGCTTCCTTGGAAAAAATCTCAGGAGGTCAGAGACTCTGAAGCTCTAGACGGGTTGGGTGTAAGACTCTCAATAGACGACACTGTCACACAAGTAAATGTAGGTCCCATTGAGTGAGATATGAGACACTTCCACACCAGATTGGGTCTAGTTATGAAGGACCTGGACACATCCATAAGTTAATTTAACACATTATTTGATGGCAATATAATATGTATTTTGTAACTTAATACATTATATTTGTCTTAGCCTGTATTAGGGTATTAACCAGATGATAAGATAACAGCCTGATGAACGTTTAAAAAGAAAAAAACAAAACCTTTATTTAAAGTCTGTTTAAAATAGGGTAGGGAGAACCCATATGTCACAATCTGTGACCATCAGGCAACTAGTCTTTAATGAACATACAGAGGGGGAGAATAAATAACACCTCTGTATATCCAGAAAGACCAGGCTAATATCTGACTTGCTAGCTAGACTAGCTAGAGTATGCAAGTCAGGAGACGGACACAATAGAAAAGAGACAGTGTGAACGGATGTAGAGCGTGTGTGTGCCAGTGACCCTGAGGACAATATATAAGGAGAATTACAGGTAAATACCCACTGGTATACAGATCTCAGCACACTAAGTCTCGCTACCTTGATCCAGTAGCAGTGTAAAGGATTTGAAACCACTGGATATAACGTGTACTATATGGCCTATGGTCAGGACCAAAAGTCGCAACTGTATGCCCGCAGCCAATTTAAGCTGAATACAGTCACTCAGAGCTAGTATATTTTAGCTCCATGCACACAACAAAAGCCAGTATATTTTGGCTCATCCGTTCATCACATGCAAACTCTAAGGCTGGCAAAAGGTAATTTGCATCTAGTGCAGTCCTGCCTAAAGAGCTGTGTCCTAGTACATTTACAGCAGCTCTACGCGTTTCTACGTGATCTATACATTATCACGCTTCTTCAGGAGCTTATTTTTAGTACATGTGTCAAAGACAGTTGGAGCCGCACTGTAGTGTGCTATGGCTCATGGCGCTGTAATGGCCGCATGCGGCCGATAGAACGCCGAACTCATATGGCTGAGACCCCGCCCATCAAGAGAGGTGTGCTGGTAGCACCTCCAATCAGAGGTATGGGCGGGCCCAATGGCTCCGCCCTCCGACCGGCCGATGCCGAAATTAACACTGACACCTTCTAGCGCATAAAGCGCATTTACAGTAGCAGGGGGAACGAGGATCGCGGCCCGTGCAATGCCATTAGATCCGGAGCAACTTCACTGGACGGGGTCCCATAAGGGTGCATGAACCGAACCAACAGGTACCACTCACCATACATGTCATGTGACATTAGCAGGGAGGAGCTCTATCAAACACATCAGTGCCAGACTAACGATCTATATTATATTGCTACACGTCACAGTACAGATGCAATATGCACAGTATATCCTCAATATGCATAGATATAGATCTACATATATGCTGGGTGCAGCAAATAAAGAAATGGAAAAAGAATCGGACCCATTGCAATCACATATTTATAATGTAGATAACTTGAGGCAGCATAAGAACCATAGATATGTGTACTGATGTACCACCAGACATACAGTGCTGATACAGGAGAATACACATCATACCATATGTATAGGAGGCTGTATTAAATGAAGCTGGCAAAGGATATGGACTCATTAAGCCCAGATGGTTGAACTGTCTGCAGCTTATATGTCCACATCGCTTCTTTTCGTAGTAGGGGTATATCAATATCCCCTCCACGAATTGACATTTTTACTTGGTCAATCCCTTGCACTTTTAACACATCAGGGTTACCGCCATGCATGTCGCATACATGACGTGCCACTGATGTGTCACGCTTATTGCGGATGTCAGACAGATGTTCCCCAAATCTGCGTCTCAGTTCACGTCTCGTTTTACCGACGTATTGTGACCCGCATCGGCAGCTGATTAGATATACAATACCCACAGAAGTTCATCTGATAAATGACCGTATCATATACCTCTTGCCTGTTATATGGCTAGGAAAAAATTACCCTCTCAGGATATTTCTACAGATGATACATGAGCCACAGGGAAAGGTGCCTTTAAGGGTATTTCTCAACCAGGTCTCAGATTTCGGTTGTGTATATAAGCTATGCACCAGGTGGTCACGTAGGTTCAGACTACAACGGTACGTGATTTGGGGGACATCCGGAATAAGCCTCCCAATGTCTGGGTCAGATTGCAAGATGGACCAATGATTCAGTAAAATGTCACGGACATTTTTATGAGCCTTATCAAAAGTTGCGACAATTCTGGGCGTAGAGTCCACAGTGCTTCTGGATTTCAGAATTAAGAGCTGCGTGCGATCTGCACTCATAGAATGATGGAATGCCTGTTTCACGGTATATTCCGGGTATCCCCGATTAAAAAATCGGTCCCTAAGGTCAGACGCTGCAGCTCTGAAATCACCTAGGCCTGAACAATTCCTCCTGGCCCTGAGGTACTGTCCCTTAGGGATACCTCTTTTCAGGGCCAGGGGATGACCACTTTTCCAATGCAGTAAATTGTTAGTAGAGGTCTTTTTTCTAAACAAGCTCGTGGTGATTTTTCTGTCAGTACCTATGGTGATCATCAAATCCAGGAACGCTATCTGTTGTTCTTGTACTTCAGAAGTAAAAAATAGCCCCATCTGATTTACATTCAATGCCGCCACAAATAATGCAAATTGTTCTTTCGTCCCCTTCCACAGTATCAGCACATCGTCGATGTACCTAATCCATAATTGTACATTCGACGTGTGCTGCTCCATCTCATCACTAAACACAACCTCCTTCTCCCACCAGCCCAGGTACAAGTTGGCAAACGTCGGGGCACAAGGACTGCCCATCGCGACGCCCCTGAGCTGGTGGTAGAAGTGCTGGTCAAAGAGGAAGATGTTGTGGGTGAGGACAAAATCCAGTAACTGTAACAGGAAGATGTTGTGCCGGCGACATTGTTCACCTCTCTGTTGGATGAAGGCCTCGACAGCCCTACACCCAGATTGATGGGGTATAGAGCTGTACAAGGCCTCTACATCCAAACTAGTGAGGAGGACGCCTTCCTCGCACTGGATCCCATCCAGACGTTGTAGCACATCCATCGTGTCTCGGGCATAGGATGGCTTTTGTTGTGTGCATGGAGCTAAAATATACTAGCTCTGAGTGACTGTATTCAGCTTAAATTGGCTGCGGGCATACAGTTGCGACTTTTGGTCCTGACCATAGGCCATATAGTACACGTTATATCCAGTGGTTTCAAATCCTTTACACTGCTACTGGATCAAGGTAGCGAGACTTACAGTAGTGTGCTGAGATCTGTATACCAGTGGGTATTTACCTGTAATTCTCCTTATATATTGTCCTCAGGGTCACTGGCACACACACGCTCTACATCCGTTCACACTGTCTCTTTTCTATTGTGTCCGTCTCCTGACTTGCATACTCTAGCTAGTCTAGCTAGCAAGTCAGATATTAGCCTGGTCTTTCTGGATATACAGAGGTGTTATTTAGTCTCCCCCTCTGTATGTTCATTAAAGACTAGTTGCCTGATGGTCACAGATTGTGACATATGGGTTCTCCCTACCCTATTTTAAACAGACTTTAAATAAAGGTTTTGTTTTTTTCTTTTTAAACGTTCATCAGGCTGTTATCTTGTAATTATTATAGGAACGTCTACCGATTTAATTCTCCCATGTGTGTATTTCTTATTAACCAGATGATGTTGATGAGCCTGCTCGTTTACTTACCTCCATATTATTTGGTCCCTTATTTTTCTGTATTATTTCACATTATCCCCTCCCTTCTTTTCCTCATCTGTTATAAAAAATTTGTGATGGTGTATCTGAACAAAGATTTGTACCAATATGTTCATTGTAATTTACAACAATGTACACACATTTTTTGTTTACAGTATTGGAAATGATGCAATTTTTTGTACTTGTAAGCTTTGAAACAATAAAAAGAGATTTACAAAAAAATAATATACTGTCGGATCTGAGTTTTCACGAAGTAAAAACTCAGCTCTGAAAAAGCTTTTATGCAGACGGATCTGCGGATCCGTCTGTGTGAAAGTAGCCTACGGCCACGGACCACGAACGTGGATGCCAATCTTGTGTGCATCCGTGTTTTTTCACGGACCCATTGACTTGAATGGGTCCGTGAACCGTTGTCTGTCAAAAAAATAGTACAGGTCCTATTTTTTTGACGGACAGGAAACACGGATCACGGATGTGGCTGAAAAACGGTGCCATTTCCGATTTTTCCACGGACCCATTGAAAGTCAATGGGTCAGTGAAAAAAAAACGAAAATGGAACAACGGCCGCGGATGCACACAACGGTCGTGTGCATGAGGCCTTATAGGGTTTTCAGGTGTCACACAGCCTAGGTACGAGGGCATGCAATTATCTATCTTAAAGATCTTTGCATGGGAAGAGCAGTCAGGGAGAGCACTAGGGGTTTTATAGGGCTCACCCATATGTTCCTTAGTTTGGGATCAAGTCAGTCGGATGTTTATTTATAACTTCCCGTTTTCTGCAAAACCATCCGTGACACCTGACTGGTGTAGTCATCTAGTGACTCTATGACTAAGTGTGCTACAAGCGTGTACCCAAAACGCGTCAGAGAGATGTGAGGCCTGTTTTGTATTTACCTTTTGTAACTGCCATGGTTATCCTGCAGTTTGTTCATTCTATTTGCCATTTCCAAATGTTATGGGGCCTCCCCAAATACAAAAAAAAACTAACAAACAAAATATAAAAAGTGTTGGCTGCCTCCCCGCCTCTTCCACATACACCTTCATGTCCAACTCCTCCTCCACTCGGACCTCCACCTCCTGGTTCAAGATTATTGTTTGTTATATTGGCAGAGTAAAGGATTATACCGCTGCACCCAGCCATTGTTATACACCAGCATGGTTTGTGCGTTCTGTTTGCCATTTCTCAATGTTTTGGGGCCTCCCCAAATAAAATAAAAAATAAAAATCAAAGATTTTTTTTTTAAACAAACACAAAGCACTGTGTACCTCCTCCACCGCCTCTTCCACCTACAATGCCTCAGCCTCCTCAATCTCCTACTCCACTGGGACACTTGCCTCCTGGTTCAAGATTATTATTTTTTATTTTCTATTCTATGTTATTTTAAGTCATTTCCCTATCCAGATTTGTTTTCAAGACAATTGTCCTGCTCTTACCCAATTTTGCTTACTTTTGCAGCCCTCTAGCCCTTACTACAACTTTTTTACAGCCATTTTACAGCACCAAAGTTCAGGTCCCCATTATCTTCTATAGGGTTCGGGTTTGGAGTCAAGTTTGGGTACAAAAAAAAAAAACTTTGAACTAAAGCTTGGTCAAACTCGTTGAACTCGAACATCCACAGGTCGCTCATCCCTACCTATAACATCTGTCCCTTCACTAAGTTCACTGGAAAATGACAGAGATCGGGCAGGAGGAGACTTTTTATAGGGCTATGACATCACAGGGGCTGTCTAGCAGAATGCATTATGGGTGTGTAAGCCATATACCGGGGTGGGCTCCCCAGGATACAGCAAAGTCACAAATGAGGAAAACAACTCTGACACCAGCTTTTGTAAAACAGACTTTTTACTATACCAGGATATCAAACACAACCCCAAATGCAGTGAACATAAAATCTGATTACATACACTCTGCCCTGAGGCCGAGAGCCCTGTGTTTCACAGCACGGCGCCCTCCAATGGTAGCCGGAAAACACTTGAGCTAATTTACCTACTGCAAGCAGAGTTAGCACTGCCTCGCCATAACTGTTATTACCCTAAAGAACAGGAACGATTGTTTGGGGTGTAAGATACAGGATAGCCCGCGGTGCAACACAGCAGCTTACAATCTTACCAGACTACACATTAATTTCCCCCTTCCCTTTTCCCAAAGCTGGTAATGTGTAAAGTGCCTAATTTATTACTCCTGATAAAAACGCTGGGATAACTGGAGATTATGGTGAAGTCCTTTCTGCTCTCCAGAGCGAACCACAAGTTTAACTGTTAAGTCCTGGTGATCAACAAACAACAATCTTTGTAGCCTGCCACACAGCAACACTAACTGACTAACTAATGGCAGGTTTGATCTCGGCTCTTGTAATTTCAGAGCCAATCCTATATTGAGGTGCGTGCACGATCTCTCTTACCAGTCTGCTATGTCTCCACTGATGCTTCCGAACAAGCAGTCTTTCAAATGAACATGCTGTACCACAGAATAGGTAATCTGTTCCTAAGCTGTCATCAGCACCCCTTGAAGACGTCCTCTGTCTAGTGGGCAGCATTTGGGTTTTAAGCAGCGATCAGCTTCCCTTGGCTGTAACTCTGGTCACAAAATCTTGGTCCCACGCCTGGATGTGAAGGGATTCACTCCTCTCTCTGTGTCTGAGTCTTTTTAAAATGGCGACTTCCTGCTTCTCTCTGAAGCTTGATATCCCCTCCTCTCATGCATATTTTAATCTGTGCAGTCTGTGCCCTGTGTCTGGGAAACAGCGGCATCTTGTGGCCGAACAGCAAAATAACAGTGTTCATGCAATAAGAGCTGTTTCTCAATCTCACAGGTGATCCCTCATTCCCGGGATTCTTACTTCCTCTATTTAACATGTGCAGCAGCCATTTTAGTAACAATCTGATTAGTTACCACGAAGAGCGAGGTAATTCGACTTTGTGACGAATCAAAATTTTCCTGAAATTTGGATTTAATTCCACTTCATCAACTTCAATTCACTCAGCACTATCTATAAACTACTCATATATTCTGTTTCTTCCATACATAAGAAGCACAGGGAATTCAGTATACACCTGTATTTGTGGAAAACGTGTTTTTTCCACTATCAACTACACATATATCCTTTCATATACAAGAAGTACAGGGAATTCAGTATACACTTGTATATGTGGAATATGTGTTCATTCCAATATAAACTACTCATATATCTTGTTCATTCCATATGTAAGAAGCATAGAGGATTCAGTATAAACCTGTATACTATATTTTTCACCCTATACGACGCACCGGCCCATAAGAAGCACCTAGGTTTTTGAGGAGGAAAATAAGAAAAAATATATACTTTGAACCAAAAGGTGTGCTTTTGGTGTGTTTTGAACTAATGGTGGTCTGTGGATGACACTATTATGGGGCATCTGTGTATGACACTGTTTTAGGGAATCTGTGGCCGACACTGTTATGGGGGATGAAGGGAATCCATGTTATACAACATGTAGAAGCTTCTTTGTTTGTGTATCAGTTTCTGTTCTCTGTATCAGTTTCTGTTCTCTGTAAAATGAAACTTATCTCTTTGGCACTACGCCCAGATGTTTCCCCCAAATATGGAAGTTCCGCTCTTTGCTCTATTTGCCTGTAGAATAGAACATGTTGATTTATGATAGGTTGAATAAATAACTTACGTTGATATGCTAACGTAAACCCTTCAATATAATCTGTGTGTACTAATAATAAACTTTAGAGCATTCATTCAGTACATCATTGTTGTGTCTGTTATTCCGTACTGAGTGATGCGCTCTCCTGACGTCAGAACAAGACTCAAACCAAGCCGATACTAGAAGTTCGGTACCAGGGGTACCAAGTGGGATGTTGAGATTTCCTAACAGGGTATATGTGGCTGACACTGTTATGGGGGATCTGTGGTTGACACTGTTATGGGGGATCTGTGGCTGATACTGTTATGGGAGATCTGTGGCTGAAACTGTTATGGGGGATCTGTGGCTGACACTGTTATGGGGGATCTGTGGCTGACACTGTTATGGGGGATCTGTGGCTGACACTGTTATGGGGGATCTGTGGCTGACACTGTTATGGGGATCTGTGGTTGACACTGTTATGGGGGATATGTGGATGACACTGTTATGGGGGAATCTGTGGATGGCACTGTTATGGGGCATCTGTGTATGGCACTGTTATGGGGCATCTGTGGATGGCACTTTTATGGGGCATTTGTGGATGGAACTGTTATGGGGGATCTGTCCTGTTGATGACACATATAGCATCTTATGCTATGTGTCATCCACAGATCCCCCCATAACAGTGTCCCTGTGTAGTGTGAATGACCACCAGGGGGTGGGGGCCGGCATCTAGTTTTGTAATGGCAGCGGGGCCCGGTGCAGTCACTGTATTCTATTGCACCCGGCCCCGCTCACTGTAGTAATTTTATCTATAACTGTAGGCATTGTTTAACTATAATAATCTTCAATACATCCATTAATCTTCACTTACTAACGTCCGTATCAGGCAGGAGGGCGGGCGTGCACTGGCAGCGTATTTGCGGAACGGCACAGACAGCCATTTATATAACTTCCTATTCTTGCTCGCAAAACGGACAAGAATAGGACAGGTTATATTTTTTTTGTGGACCATGGAACGGAGCAACGGATGCGGACAGCACACTGAGTGCTGTCCGCATCTTTTGCGGCCCCATTGAAGTGAATGTGACCGCATCCAAGCAGCAAAAACTGCTGCTCGCATGCGGACTAAAACAACAGTCGTTTTCTGAATTTTGCTTTGAGAGCGAGGATCTAAAAGCATGGCGATCCGGTAATTATCAGATTACTTGATGGTAAGGATAAGCCTTTCCTTAGATAAGCAAGGAAGCATACAGCTTGCCATTCTGACCAGAGTGCTGGAGGAGCCAGTTCTTTCTGCCCCACCCCTCCCCCACTGAGCTGATTGGCCATCATGAGACTCATTCTCCTGATGGCTGGTGCTGCTACTTTTGCTACTACCCACATTCTGATGAGGCACGTGTCTTTCGTTTTCAACTCATTGATTTTCCTGGCATTTCATTATGAGGCCTATAAATGAAAAGTCCCAGATCTGGTACACAGAGTATTAAATGGTACTAGCAAAATTGCAAGTGTTTTTTCTGTGATTTAAAGTCAGAGATGCAATCAAATGTCAGCTGCACACTGATATTGACAATTTACTTTAGAAATAATGCACTTTTTACAGCAAAATGTATTTGAGCTACATGGTATATTGCACTAATGGAATGCATTCACTAAGATAGTGTGGCAATGTGAACATTGAGGTGTGCAGTAAAGGTCTGGGGAAGCATGATAAAAGGAGTGTTGTTTGCACCGGGAGCGTGTCACCAAGGGGCCCGGCCTTGGTGGAGTAAAAGCCCTAGTCCAGGTGTCCACTAAAGTAGTTGGGGGGACACCATATAGATAGTGTAGCTGGTTCAGCTATTTCAGGGCGGGCTTATACTTTGAACAGGCAATGTGTTGGGTGGGTGCCTGTTCCCCATGCTCCAGTCCGGGACTTAGGGCATGCTCATTTCCAGGGATTCCATTTAATCTGGTTTCTGCAATTGGGTGTGTCTCACTCTGGATAGTGTGCAGACAGAGGCCTGGTGAGTTTCTGTCAGCATGGTCTCAGCTAGGCAAGGCTGAAAGGCCACGAGGCTATGCAATAGCCTGAAGTTTGGGGGACTTAGCGATGCCTAGAGAATGAGGGTTGCACGGTCAGTGTCTGGAGGACTACTGGGCCACACTCCCCCAAAAGGTACTGGAATTGCCACAGCCTGGAGGCTGCTGTATTGAGGTTGGCTGAGGAAAACCGCATATGATGTCCATGTGTGAACTGTGCTCTACGAGTGAGGTAGGGATGTATTTTGTTTAGGTAGCGCCTAGATGGGCAGGAGTTTATTTGTATGTCTTTCTTTATGCCGTGTGCCACAATAAATGCACAGTTTGGACATGAAAATCCGTTGTCTAGTGAGATATCTTTGAGTGTGACCCCCTGCAAAGAGACAATCCCTTACAATAGGTATAGCAATGCAATATTTGCAGTAAAATATGTTCGAACTACACTGTCTATTGCGGTAATGCATTCACTAACACAGGTATAAGAATGCAATTTTTGCAATTTAGCTTAATGGATAATGGAGCTAATCCACAAGCAGGTCCCTGGCATCTGAAGTAAACAATGGTGGATTTTGACACTGTCAAAATCCGCCACGTATACCACTACAGACACTACACTGAAAGCACCCTTAGAAGAATGCATTTCGAAGTTTTAAGCTGCACTTGCACGTACATGTACAGCGGAAGTCAGGTCTTTAAACATGACGCCTGCTCACACATATAGCAGGCTCCATATCCGCCGGGTTTCTTTAAAATAGCAGAGACCCGTGCCACATGTACGCGATCAGCCATAAGGCTAATCGCATACATTTTCCCCTTCAGATGTTGTGGTCAAATGTGACTACAACATTAAAGCAGTTCGTAAGCAGAAGCCGAGATCGGGGGACCTGTTACAGTGCTTTAAAAAAAGCTTTTACAAATATATAAAAAAAATATATATAAAAGCTCAAATCACCCCCTTTCCTTAAAATACTTGACCAATTAAAAAAATAAATATCATGGGCACCACCGCGTCTTAAAATTCCCATAAAATTTAAATATAACAATGTTAATGGCATACGGCAAATGGCGTAACGGGAAAAAATAAAAACAGACAATTCGCCATTTTTTGTCACTTCAACTCCCCCCCCCCCCCCTCCCCACCAAATTTTTTTTTTTATAAAAAATTATCAAAAAGTAGCACACACTTCAGATTGATATCACTAAAAAGTACAGATTGCCCGCAAAAAATTAGCCCTCACACAGCCCCGTACACATAACAAAATAGTTATAGGGGTCAGAATATGGTAATTTTTTTTTTCTCAAGGGTTTAATTATTATTTTTTCAGTATTAAAACGTAAGAAAAATTATAAAAGTTTTATATCATTGTAACCGTACTGATCTGGAGAATGAAGATAACAGGTCAATTTTACTGCAGAGTGAACAGTGTAAAAAAAAAAAGAAGCAGAATTGCGTTTCCCCCCCAATTCTACTCATTTGGATCCGCTTCTTACTACATTGTATGCAACCATTAATGGTGCCATTTGAAAGTACAATTCATTACACAAAAAATAAGCCCTCATAAGGCTATGTGAATGGAAAAATAAAAAAGTTAAGACTATGGGAAGGTGGGGAGTAAAAAACTAACACACAAAAATGGAAAATCGCAGGGTCCTCTAAGGGTTAAATGTAGGCCAGGCATTCCACTGCGTGAATGGCCCCCTGCAAGGGGGACGCCCCAGACGCCAGCATTATTTTTGATACCTGGCCTCCAAAGAGACCAATTCCATCTGTTTTAATATTTTGGCAAGTAACTTTTTACAGCGTCACTTACTAACAGCGATAATCACTTTTGGGAGAATAATTCCTAATCACCAAATTGTGACACTCTTTTTATATCACCTCATATGGTTTCATATATATTATTATTGATACACTATTGGATTACATTAGAGCTTTAAGGATTAGATACATTGTATAAATAATTTTGCACTAGCCCTCACTTACCTATTTTAGATACATTGTTTAACCCCTTAGTGACCAAGCCTGTTTGGGCCTTTATGACCAAGCGTTTTTCTTCCTTTTTTCATGGTCTCGTTCCAAGAGCTATAACTTTTTTATTTTTTCGTCTATATAGCTTTGAGGGCTTGTTTTTTACGAGACAAGTTGTAGTTTTTAATGGCACCATTTTGGGGTACACATAACTTTCTGATTAACTTTTATTAACTCTTTCTGGGAGGGAGATGGGGAAAAATAGCAATACTCCCACTGCGTTTTTACATTATAAATTTGATGGCGTTCATTTTTCGGTACAAATAACATAATCTTTATTCTCTGGGTCAGTACAATTACAGTGATACTAAATACTTATAATTTTGTTTACGTTTGACTACTTTTTTTGCAATAAAACCCCTTTTATTAACCAAAAAAATGATTTTGCATTGCCACTTCACAAGACCCATAATTTTTTTTATATATGGAATTGTGAGGGCTTGATTTTTGAAATAGGAAAATCAAAGGGGCAGTAACAATTAAAACAAGGTGTTTATTGGTATAACTAAAACATATATGTATTATCCCCTTACAAACGAACAATGGACAAACAGACACAGTCGGGACCTGTGTACTAGAGAGCCGCAAATGCGGGTCGCGGTACACTGAGTCCCTAGGGCAGACCCTTATAAGAGCTGTGTGGACCCCAAGGGTCAAGAGGAGCCACAAACAATACTGAGAACCGCACCGGCGTGGGCGTCCTGACACCCAGGTGGGAACAGGTATGCCCGGTCAGGGTAAATAAGGATAGATCTTACCGGTGTGAGGTCAGACCGAACAAGTGTCCAGCGGACACAGATGACACCCGGACAAAGGATCTGTTCCCAGTACGTTGAATAAGGTGTTCAAATTGCGGGGGAGGGAATCTTCATAGAGATGGTCAATCTTGGTTAGGGTCCGCAGGGAGAGTGAACTGTCCCTGTTGTACCCTGCTTGACCTGCTATGTCCCTGATACCCTAACACGGGATCCGTGCCCCGCAAGGGGTGGTCCCGTCCGGAACCTGACCCTGGTATAAGGTCCCTGAGAGACCCTGCCAGGGTAGTGTGTGGAACACCTAATCTAGTGAGACTAGAATCAAAGATGGAACCGTGGATAAGGAGGGGTATGTTCCTATGTCCCTACGTGTTTCTTCAAATAGAACATACACGGACAATATCTGGCACTACAAACCACCCCTAGAATCGTCAGGGGACGGGGGTGAGTGCTAATAGCTGCCTCCTAGAGCGCTCAGTGTCAATGATGTACTACTGAGCCTAGGTGGACAAGGGCAGTCTGGAAGAACTTAGTCTATTTACACTAAGAAAGACCTCATAGCCACATAAGAAACTGTGCTTATGCTAGGCAGGTGAGAGGGAGGTGTTGGCTACCTCTAACCACTACTTAATAAGTGGCGTGGTTACTGTAACTAGAGTGCGTATGGCAAAGTCCAGGTACATCTGAAACACACAGAAAAAAGGGAATACAAAAAGCCCTATGAACAGCTGTAAAGTAGTGTGCATATCTGATAGAAAACATAATGCAGGCAAGCACAATGACCCCCTAACGCCGATGTGTGAATAGACACTATCCAGGCATATAGTTAAGGACTCAGACATAAGCTAATAAACTACTTACAGTGGGCCTGGGTGCGTGTGGCATCCGTCGGGCCGGACCGGCGTCAATTGGTTTATATGAGGCCGGGTGTGTGGCGTCTGGCAGCGCTGAAGTACGCGCCGCTTCTGTATTTGAATAGTCCTGATGCCAGGCGCAGTCTGATGACAGAGCACGTTACCACCATCATTACTATTCAAATACAGAAGCGGCGCGTACTTCAGCGCTGCCAGACGCCACACACCCGGCCTCATATAAACCAATTGACGCCGGTCCGGCCCGACGGATGCCACACGCACCCAGGCCCACTGTAAGTAGTTTATTAGCTTATGTCTGAGTCCTTAACTATATGCCTGGATAGTGTCTATTCACACATCGGCGTTAGGGGGTCATTGTGCTTGCCTGCATTATGTTTTCTATCAGATATGTACACTACTTTACAGCTGTTCATAGGGCTTTTTGTATTCCCTTTTTTCTGTGTGTTTCAGATCAGGGCCGATCCTAGGGTCACAGGCGCCTGGGTGCAGAAATATTTCTGGCGCCCCCACATGGGCGTGGTTATCTTACTAACTCCTCCCCTTTACAATGTTTCTATGGCCCTGGACCTGGACCTTAACTCTTTGCTTGATGTTGATGCATCAGTGCAAAGGGAATCTTGACCACTGCTTAATGAAGACTGTGGCTGTAAGAAGCTTGTAATAGAAGAAGTAATTTTTTTCAAAGCTTCTTCCTTTCTTTTTCGGCGTTGCTTGTATTGACATCCTGATAACTTTGTTTTTTTGCTAGACATCTAAGGGGAAAAGCAAATGTATACTACACTGATCAGCCACAACATTAAAACCACTGACAGGTGAAGTGAATAGCATTGATTATATTATTACAATGACACATGTCAAGGGGTGGGATATATTAGGCAACTACAATGGGGTCTAATGGATCCTGGAGGGGGGGCTCTCTAACAGAGGCCCTCTTTGTGACCTGAATTTTGATGGGCACAGTGGCTGCGTTTGGACGGGCACAGTGGCTGCGTTTGGACGGGCACAGTGGCCGCGTTTGGACGGGCACAGTGGCTGCGTTTGGACGGGCACAGTGGCTGCGTTTGGACGGGCACAGTGGCTGCGTTTGGACGGGCACAGTGGCTGCGTTTGACAGGCACAGCACAGTGGCTGTGTTTTTATGGCCACAGTATGTGTTTTGATGGGCACAATAGCTGCATTTTGATGGGCACAGTGGCTGCATGTTGATGGGCACAGTGGCTGCATTTAATGGCACACAGTAACAGTATTACTTACACACAGGGTGCAGCCAGGGAAGCCAGCCAGGTCAGGTGCAGTCAGCACCCACTTCGCAAGGCACTGCAGCAGCCAGCAGGCAGATGATCAGATCGATGGCACGCCACTCAGTCTGTCTAGCCAGACCAGGCAGAAGGCATTCAAGGCACTGGGCAGGCTCAATCAGCTCAGCTGAATCAGGCAGCAGCAGCTTTAAAATGCTCCGCTGTCCGCTCGCTCCAGTCCCTCCTCTGCCTCCTAGCTACCACGCTGTCTGAAGATGGCAGAGGTGGGTGGAGCCGAGCGGAGCTATATGATCTCCAGCCGCAGAGGCGGCGCGCCGCGGGCTCTGACGTCACGTCGTCACTGACATCCCGCTTGGCTCGCAGATTCCTCGGCGAATCGGCGGCTCGGCTGCTCGGCTTAAAAAAAAAAAGTCCCGGCGGCTCGCTCGGCGCCTTTCGTGTGACAGCGCTGGGGTGCGGGGCACCCACTGCACCCCATGTAGGATCGGCCCTGTTTCAGATGTACCTGGACTTTGCCATACGCACTCTAGTTACAGTAACCACGCCACTTATTAAGTAGTGGTTAGAGGTAGCCAACACCTCCCTCTCACCTGCCTAGCATAAGCACAGTTTCTTATGTGGCTATGAGGTCTTTCTTAGTGTAAATAGACTAAGTTCTTCCAGACTGCCCTTGTCCACCTAGGCTCAGTAGTACATCATTGACACTGAGCGCTCTAGGAGGCAGCTATTAGCACTCACCCCCGTCCCCTGACGATTCTAGGGGTGGTTTGTAGTGCCAGATATTGTCCGTGTATGTTCTATTTGAAGAAACGCGTAGGGACATAGGAACATACCCCTCCTTATCCACGGTTCCATCTTTGATTCTAGTCTCACTAGATTAGGTGTTCCACACACTACCCTGGCAGGGTCTCTCAGGGACCTTATACCAGGGTCAGGTTCCGGACGGGACCACCCCTTGCGGGGCACGGATCCCATGTTAGGGTATCAGGGACATAGCAGGTCAAGCAGGGTACAACAGGGACAGTTCACTCTCCCTGCGGACCCTAACCAAGATTGACCATCTCTATGAAGATTCCCTCCCCCGCAATTTGAACACCTTATTCAACGTACTGGGAACAGATCCTTTGTCCGGGTGTCATCTGTGTCCGCTGGACACTTGTTCGGTCTGACCACACACCGGTAAGATCTATCCTTATTTACCCTGACCAGGCATACCTGTTCCCACCTGGGTGTCAGGACGCCCACGCCGGTGCGGTTCTCAGTATTGTTTGTGGCTCCTCTTGACCCTTGGGGTCCACACAGCTCTTATAAGGGTCTGCCCTAGGGACTCAGTGTACCGCGACCCGCATTTGCGGCTCTCTAGTACACAGGTCCCGACTGTGTCTGTTTGTCCATTGTTCGTTTGTAAGGGGATAATACATATATGTTTTAGTTATACCAATAAACACCTTGTTTTAATTGTTACTGCCCCTTTGATTTTCCTATTACGCTTTCTAGCAGTACCTTGGGGAGAGGTGCGACCTGCACCGTCTCACCCACATAAGGACAACCCCCTCCCTCTTTTGCACTTGATTTTTGAAAGACGACTTGTATTTTTCATTGCTATGATCTTGGAGTAAATGCCGCTTTTTGATCGCTTATTACGTTTTTTTCGGTGGAAACTAAGAATAAATTCGAAATTCTGTCATTTTATTTTATTTTATTTTTACGGAGTTCACCATAGGGGATAATTTATGTCATATTTATGTAGTCCCGGTCGTTACGGACGCGGCAATACCAAACATATGGGGGATATTTACTTTTTGCAATTTTTTTCATTGAAAAGTGTATTTTCAATGAAAAAAAAAGCATATTTTTTTATTGAATTTTTTTATTTAATAAATGTGTATTTTTTTTCTATTTTTTTTTTACTACTTAATAGTCCCACAAGGGGACTATAATATACAGTATTTTGATTGCTTTTAAAATGCAATGCATTATCTCTATAATGCATTGCACTTCAATAGCAATGCTATTCAAACATTGACCAGCAGGCTGCGCCAGAGAGGCACAGCCTGCTGGAGATAACTGAAGACAGGCTCAGGGCCCTGATTGGAAGCAAGGTAAGCTTCCCAACACATCAGCACCCCTGCAATCACATTTTCGGGGTGCTGTTGGGAGACAGAGGGAGTCCGCTCCCTCTGTCACCACTTTACATGCAGCGGGCGCCATTGCGCCCAGCATGTAAAAGGTTAAACAGCCCGGATCGGCACTCCTGCCGGTCCGGGCTGTTAGAACAGGGCCCCGGCTCTCATGTGAGAGCCAGGTCCGCGTTCCCCGCTGCACGGGGGAGCCGTGCAGCGCTTAGACTGGGCCGTCGTAAAAACGCGGCGGCCCAGCCTAAGGCCCCTTAGTGACCGCCGTGAAAACACGTATGGGTGGTCACTAACCGGTTAAGCACCAATGTACAATTAGCTAACACGATTGTAACATCTGAATTGTGAGGATTAGAAATTTGGTATCCAAAAATCACAGTATATTCTAGGACTGTATGGGCAGTTACGGCATTTATTTTAATTTATTTTAATTTTAATACGAATCAGATGGTGAGTGCCTGTTTTTAAATTAATCTTTGACTAGGTGAGTCATCCAAAAACAGGGCACCTTAACCATAGATCGGGTACGGGTGAGCCACGGTATACCTGTTATATACATCTCCACAAAGCTTTACTTAGTTGAATGCTGCCATTTCAGAGCTTACCAACTGACCTGACAAGGCCTCAGCGGAAGTCTGACAACAGCTTGACAATGAAGCAACACTAACATTAGCCAACTGGCAGCCACATAGAAAATAATACAACTGACAACCAGTGCACTTGACAGTTATGCTATTTCATATAGTACCTGCCAAGTACCTTGTGCTAGTGCTGCTCAATTGTCGAGTTGGCATGTCCAGCACAGGCTTCACCTGCGGCCTAGTATAAATGAATATACATATACAGTATGTTCTTCTAAGTATTGTATATCATATTCGTAACAAGTAGATCAATATTGCAATATATGATTTTAAGATATAAAAAGTGTGATTTCAATATTACTGATCTTAATTGAACTCAGGCACATAACCATGTCTGTATTTCGGGCAGCAAACCACAGATCCACAAAATACAGATACCTTCTGTGTGCACTCAATATTTTGCTTACTCCAGCCAGAATAGGACATGTTCTATAATTT
Organism: Bufo bufo; assembly: GCF_905171765.1. NCBI lineage: Eukaryota > Metazoa > Chordata > Amphibia > Anura > Bufonidae > Bufo > Bufo bufo. The sequence continues at coordinate 212,687,256 of NC_053393.1, forward strand.
GCAGAACAGCCATACAGATCCATAAAAAAATGTGCATGTGAGCACGACCCCATAGAAATTAATAGGTCAGTGTGCTATCCCAAAAAAATGCAGATAGCACTCAGATAAAAAATACAGTTTTGGCCTTAACATTTGGCTCAATTTGGATGCCAAACTGCATGTTAACCTCTTAAAGACAGTACTGTACTTACTAGGAAATATTCATATTGTAGCTATAGCAACAATTTGGCTTAAAATGAAAGATGAGATAGTAACATAGTACATAACATAGTAACATAGTAACATAGTACATAAGGCCGAAAAAAGACATTTGTCCATCCAGTTCGGCCTGTTATCCTGCAAGTTGATCCAGAGGAAGGCAAAAAAAAAACCTGTGAGGTAGAAGCCAATTTTCCCCACTTTAGGGGAATAAAAATTCCTTCCTGACTCCAATCAGGCAATGAGAATAACTCCCTGGATCAACGACCCACCCCTCTCTAGTAGCTATAGCCTGTAATATTATTACACTCCAGAAATACATCCAGGCCCCTCTTGAATTCCTTTATTGTACTCACCATCACCACCTCCTCAGGCAGAGAGTTCCATAGTCTCACTGCTCTAACCGTAAAGAATCCTCTTCTATGTTTGTGTACAAACCTTCTTTCCTCCAGACGCAGAGGATGTCCCCTCGTCACAGTCACAGTTCTGGGGATAAATAGATGATGGGATAGGTCTTTGTACTGACCCCTGATATATTTATACATATTAATTAGATCTCCCCTCAGTCGTCTTTTTTCTAAAGTGAATAACCCTAATTTTGATAATTTTTCAGGGTACTGTAGTTGCCCCATTCCAGTTATTACTTTAGTTGCCCTCCTCTGGACCCTCTCCAGCTCTGCTATGTCTGCCTTGTTTACAGGAGCCCAGAACTGTACACAGTACTCCATGTGTGGTCTGACTAGAGATTTGTAAAGTGGTAGGACTATGTTCTTATCACGGGCATCTATGCCCCTTCTGATGCAACCCATTATCTTATTGGCCTTGGCAGCAGCTGCCTGACACTGTTTTTTGCAGCTTAGTTTGCTGTTTATTAAAATTCCTAGATCCTTTTCCATGTCAGTGTTACCGAGTGTTTTATCATTTAGTATGTACGGGTGACTTGCATTATTCCTTCCCATGTGCATAACTTTACATTTGTCAGTGTTAAACCTTATCTGCCCAAGCCTCCAATCTATCCAGTAGTAGTATACTGTCCTCTTCAGTGTTAATTACTTTACACAGTTTAGTGTCACCTGCGAAAATTGATACTTTACTATGCAAGCCTTCTACAAGATCATTAATAAATATATTGAAGAGAATAGGGCCCAATACTGACCCCTGAGGTACCCCACTAGTGACAGTGACCCAATCTGAGTGTGTACCGTTAATAACCACCCTCTGTTTCTATCATTGAGCCAGTTACTTACCCACATACAGACGTTTTCTCCCAGTCCGAGCATTCTCATTTTTTATACTAACCTTTTATGTGGTACAGTGTCAAATGCTTTGGAGAAGTCCAGATATACGACATCCATTGATTCGCCGCTGTCAAGTCTAGAACACCTCCTCATAGAAACTGATTAAATTAGTTTGGCATGACCCATCCCTCATGAAGCCATGCTGATATGGTGTTATTTGCTTATTTCCGTTGAGATGCTCTAAGATAGCATCTCTCAGAAAACCTTCAAACAGTTTACCCACAACAGATGTTAAACTTACCGACCTATAGTTTCCAGGCTCTGTTTTTGGACCCTTTTTGAATATTGGCACCACATTTGCCATGCGCCAATCCTGTGGGACATTCCCTGTCAGTATAGAGTCCGCAAATATCAGAAATAAGGGTCTGGCTATGACATTACTTAATTCCCTTAGGATATGGGGGTGTATGCCATCTGGTCCTGGCGATTTGTCTATTTTAATCTTTTTAAGTCGCTGATGTACTTCTTCCTGGGTCAGACAGGACACTTTTAATGGGGAATTTATTTTTACATTCTGCATGTCATCTGACAGTTTATTTTCCTCAGTGAATACATTGGAGAAAAAAAATATTTTACAGCTTTGCTTTCTCCTCGTCACTCTCTGCGACTCCCCCCTCATTACTCTTTAAAGGGCCAACACATTCAGATTTATACTTTTTAACATTTATATAATTGAAGAACATTTTAGGGTTTGATTTCCTCTCTTTGGCAATTAATCTCTCGGTCTCTAGTTTGGCCGCTTTTATTTGTTTTTTACATGTTCTATATTTTTTCCTTATAATTTTTCAGTGCTTCCGTGCTACCTTCCTGTTTTAGTGATTTATATGCTTTCTTTTTGTCATTTATTGCTTTCTTTACAGTTCTATTTATCCACATTAGTTTCTTTTTGTTCCTTAACCTTTTATTCCCATACGGTATGTACCTCTCACAATGAGTTTTTAGGATGTTTTTAAAGATATCCCATTTTGTGGCTGTATTTTCTTATTTATATGTCCCAGTTAGTTAGGCCTATGGCCTCTCTTAGTTGGCTAAATTTAGCTTTTATGAAGTTTTGGTATTTTTGTTCCTCCCTGTAGAAAGGCTCTTTTGAATGATAATTGGAAGGTTATTACTTTATGGTCGCTATTTCCCAGGTGTCCACCAACCTGCACGTCTGTTGTTCTGTCAGGTTTATTGGTTAATACTAAGTCCAGTATGGCCGTCCCTCTAGTCGGGTCCTTAACCAGTTGGGAGAGATAATTGTCTTTGGTTATTGCCAAGAACCTGTTTCCCTTATGAGATATACAATATTCAGTTTCCCAGTCTATATCTGGGTAGTTGAAGTCCTCCATAATAACCACCCCATTATGATTTGCCGCCTTGTCTATCTCGTTTAGCAGTAGATTTTCTGTGGACTCTGGTATATTAGGTGGTTTATAGTAAACTCCTATTAGTAATTTATTGTTGTTTTTAGCTCCATCTATCTCTACCCACAGTGACTCCACATGTTCATGTCTCTCACTTATATCTTCTCGGACTGTGGGCTTTAGACAAGACTTTACATAAAGGCAGACCCCTCCCCCTCTCCGGTTTTGACGATCCTTTCTAAACAGACTGTAACCTTGTACATTAACTGCCCAGTCATAGATATCATCCAGCCATGTCTCAGTTATTACCACTATGTCATAGTTCTCCTCACACATCACTAATTCCAGCTCCCCAGTTTTATTAGTCAGGTTTCTGGCATTAGTATATATATACATTTGAGAGGTATATGTATATTTTTTACCCTACACCTTTCCTTCTGAACTGTTCTAGTCCCTCCTTCCATTCCTCCCCCAGTCCCACTACCTTGCCCCCGGTCTCTATCTGCACTATCATCCCCTCCTATAGTGTAATTTCCCTCCCCCCCAGTCCCTAGTTTAAACACTCCTCCAACCTTCTAGCCATCTTTCTCCCCAGCACAGCTGCCCCTTCCCCATTGAGGTGCAGCCCGTCCCTATGATAAAGCCTGTAGCCTATAGAGAAGTCGGCCCAGTTCTCCAGGAACCCAAACCCCTCCTTCCTACACCAGTTCTTGAGCCACTTGTTAATCTCCCTAATCTCCCACTGCCTTTCTTGTGTGGCTCGTGGTACAGGCAGTATTTTGGAAAATACTACCTTTGAGGTCCTTGCCCTAAGCTTTTGACCTAAATCCCTGAAATAATTTTTAAGGACTCTCCACCTACCTCTAACTTTGTCATTGGTTCCGATATGGACGATGACTGCTGGATCTTCTCCAGCCCCTCCCAGTAATCTGTCAACCCGATCCGCGATGTGTCAAACTCTAGCGCCAGGAAGACAGCACACTGTTCGGTGATCACTGTCTTTGTGACAGATTTCCCTATCTGTTCCCCTAATAATGGAGTCTCCCACTACCAGCACCTGTCTGGCCTGCCCTGCTCTCCTGGTTCCCTGCTTACCGGAGCTGACATTCCCCTGACTGGCAGAGGAAGTGTCCGGCCACGGCAGTGCCGTCCCTGGACTGATATCCCCCTCATCTGCCAAACGTGCAAACTTGTTGGGGTGTGTCAGATCAGGGCTAGCCTCCCTGGCACTCTTCCCTCGACCCCGCTTTCTAACTGTTACCCAGCTAGCTACCTCACTTTCCTTAGCCTCCTCTCTGTCACCCTCCCCCTCATCTACCCCAAAGAGTGAATTTCCGCTTATAAAATTCGTTCACACTTTGTTGGTTAAAGGTGAATTGCGTTATGGATTCCGTTACCACGGACCATAACGCAATGCTATGATAGAATGCATGACGGAATGCCTCTAAAGGCATTCCGTTATTCATTCCATCATAATAGAAGTCTATGGGCAGCAAAACATATCTGTCCCATTTCCGTTATGCAGGGAAAGGACTGGTCCGTGGTAACGGAATCCATAACGCAATTCACCTTTAACCAACAAACGAAGTGTGAGCGAATTTCAAAATATGAAATTCGCTCATCTCTATTGAAAACCATGAAATTTCTCAACTGGGTCAGAGTTGTCAATCAGTGCTGAGATTGGAAGCAAGCAGTGCCTGTTAACTCCCTAAAGGAGTTATTTAGGAAATATCAAGATAGTAGCCATAGCAACATTTCGAAAATCACACTGTGTTGAAAACATTTCTTAACTGTTGTCAATCAGTTTTTTCCAACAACATTTGGCAATAGAATTTTTTTAACTGAAAGTTAAATTAGTCTTTTATAGCTCTTTGGTCGGTAAATTTTAGAACAGAATTGTTACTGATAATTGCTAAAAGGATTGTCCAGCAGGAAAAATGTTTTAGGAAAGTGCTAATATAAAGGTATAATAAAATTAAAAAAAGTTATATTCACCTCACTGATCCCCCCCCCCCCCCCCCCCCCCCGCTGCTCCCGTTCCAATGTTTACCAGATCTGGTCTCTACTTCCTGGTCCCATCTCGATACACAGGAAATGCCAGGAGATGTTTGCCCAAACAATCAATGATAACAGAAACCAGCAGTAGACCTGGTAAGTAGAAAAGGATCGGCGAGGCATCAGTATGCAAGTGTGGATTCTTTTAATTTATTTTTTATCCCTGCCCTAAAAACATTTTATTGTTTTTGTGTAATCCATCTGTTCCCTTAGACAGAAACTGTCTTTGATTTTTAGTAAGTTTTCTATGTAAGAACAAAATGTTCATCGGTGGATATCTTGTCTACGTTAACACATAAATGTTTCAGACACATTTCATCAAATTCCCTGCCAATCACACCGACTCCTCACACACAAATTAGATAAGATTTTTTTATAGCTCTTCATTAAAGTTTTAACGTGTTGATATATTTTGCAGTAGTCTGCATTTCTGCAAGTACAAATTCAAGTGAGATGGTCCCTAATGTTTTAGAGCGGAGCAGGAAAGCAATCCACAACATATAAATTTTAAACAAACTCACACTTGAGGTAAGAAGGTCTGTCAAGTTATGACAGATATAGTTTGAAAGCAAAAGGAACATAAATAGGTTTATTTAAATCTCCAGACCAGCTGTTCTTTTACAGGTAATTTGCAAAAGTGACAGGCATGAGTAAGCATAATAAATTAAATCAAAAGTAATGACTTTACAGCAAGTTTATAGTCACCTGAAGGACTTCAAACAACGCCCCAGGTCTAAGCACATAAACAGATCCGTCAACACTTTTTTTTTTTTCCATTGACAAGTGCCGCTATTCATACGATTGTCTAGAAGTCAACAATAACTTATTTTATGCCGTATTACTATACTGTCAATCAGCACGATCCAATTCACAATCTAATATGATGTGGTTTAACTTGTCTGAACTCTTCTATGCTTGTGAAAACATAATTAAATCCTTTTATAATTCATAAGAATAAGTGCAGAGATAAAGGTTCATCGGGGCTAATATAGAGGGAAATGATGTTATACAAAACAGTTAATACTTTTATTCTTAGGATACGTTTGGCAGAGGAACACCATGAAATCTGCATGTGGAAGTTACATGTATTGAAAAACTGATTTACACGTTAAAGGGATATACCAGTCAGATTAATGTTATCCTCTATCCACAAGATAAGGGATAACTATTAGATCAGTGTGGATCACTAGTACCCCGATGATCATGAGAACAGTGGCCGTACCCCAAAAATAAATGGAGTGGCAGGTCAAGCTTGTGCCCTGCAACTCTATTCATCTCTAAAGGACTGTCGTAGTACAAGTGCTGAATGGAGCAGTAATGCGCATGCTCAACCTGCCAATCCATTCATTTCAGGGGTATGGAGCCCTTGTTCTCATGATCTTGGGGGGTCTCAATGGTCGGACCCCTGATGATCAGTTATTTCTCCCTTATCCTGAGGATACGGGGTAACTTTAACTAAACAGAATATTCCTTTAACAAAAAGGTGAAAACAACTTCCTTTCTGTGACAGATAGGGCTTGCTGCGGATATTAATTAATTTTGATTCTTTTCTGCTTCATGTGAATACTGTTTGTCCCCCCCCCCCCCCCCAAATTTTTTTTTTCAAAAAAGGGGGCGGATTTGGGCCCACTGTGCCAACTATCCAGTTTGACTTTGGGCTAAACCTAAGGGCACTGACCTGGCAGTTCCCACATATTTATCCTTTTACCCCTGTACAGGGATCTAGACTTTGCTACAGGAAACAAACCAGGCTGCAAAGCAACAAGGGATCAGACAAAAAGCATAGTCTGAATACTTTCCAAGGTCAGACTGAGTATGTGCATATTTCAGATAGAAATTCCAAGGACGGGGCAGGCAACAAGGAGCAGAATCGATAGGCAAGGTATGGTAAATGGGTAGTCAGATGAGAGATCCCACCTTAGCGGGTTACTAGAGACTAGAAAACCCAAATTTCAGATGAGGAGGTAGATCCACAGCCCAGCTAAATGAGGAGGCTGATAAGCACCTAGTCAGCAGCTGGACTAGTGCCAATTCTCACTGGGTGAGTGGAGTGATATTTGCCTCGGTAAGTGGAACAACGATGAACATGTGCCGCCAGCATAACACCCAGATTGAGCTTGTAAAGATATTTTTTTTATATGGCTTTCACATAAAAAAAAAAATGCTTATACTGCCTTATGAAAATGTGTGCCTTCACTGAAATGCATTACCAAACCATTTGGGGTCCATGTAATTTTCTGTATGATATGTATAGACCCTTATAGCATCTTTACTGCTAAGTAAGGATAATGCTAAAACTGCCAATCACATTAGTGCCATGACTCTTGTTTACAACAAGCCATGAAAACTGTGCTAGATCTGCTTAAAGGGCATCTGTCAGAGGCTCTGCTTTCTCTGCAACTGCCACATCCTCTGTACTTTGATAGGGCCAGACGGTAAAAAAAATCATAATACCTGGACCTGTCAAAGTGGAGAGGGCGCAGCAGTTGCAGAGAGAGCTGAGCCTCTAGGGACAAGGGGGCATTGGCTTTACACCTAGAGGTACAGCTCTCTCTCATTTACATATCTTACATCATTTTTCCCAGCAATGTGGGCAGATATGAACATGGGACCAACACAGATGCCTTCAGCTGCCAAGCACACTTGCAATCAGTTTCATAGGTACAAATACAGGTGAAACTCAGAAAATTAGAATATCGTGCAAAAGTTCATTTATTTCAGTAATGCAACTTAAAAGGTGAAACTAATATATGAGATAGACTCCTTACATGCCAAGCGAGATATTTCAAGCCTTTATTTGTTATAATTTGGATGATTATGGCTTACAGCTTATGAAAACTCCAAATTCACAATCTCAGAAAATTTTAATTCTGTGAAAAGGTTCAATATTCTATGCTCAAAGTGTCACACTCTCTAGTCAGCTAATTAATCCATAACACCTGCAAAGGGTTCCTGAGCCTTTAAATTGTCTCTCAGTCTGGTTCAGTAGGAATCACAATCATGGGAAAGACTGCTGACCTAACAGTTGTGCAGAAAACCATCATTGACACCCTCCATAAGGAGGGGAAGCCTCAAAAGGTAATTGCAAAAGAAGTTGGATGTTCCCAAAGTGCTATATCAAAGCACATTAATAGAAAGTTATGTGGAAGGGACACGTGTGGAAGAAAAAAGGTACACAAACAGCAGGGATGACCAGAGCCTGGAGAGGATTGTCAGGAAAAGGCAATTCAAAAGTGTTGGGGACTTTCACAAGGAGTGGACTGAGGCTGGAGTTAGTGCATCAAGAGCCATCACACACAGACGGATCCTGGACATGGGCTACAAATGTCGTATGCCTCTTGTCAAGCCTCTCCTGAATAACAAACAACGTCAGAAGCGTCTTACCTGGGCTAAAGAGAAAAAGAACTGGTCTGTTGCTCAGCAGTGATGGTCAGTTCGCAGTGTTCACCAACGAACACATGCGGGCTGCCATATTGACTCACCCGTCCGGCGATGCACAGGTAAGCCCTCACCTGTGACGGGAGCCGGTCTGAAATCAAATGCGGTCACTGGGAGCAGGCAGTTCCGAGAACTGCCCGATGAAGGCCTCCGGCGGCTGTTCTCGGGACTGCCTACTCCCGGTGACCGCATTTGATTTCAGACCGGCTCCCAGGGCAGGTAAGGGCTTACCTGTGCATCGCTGGATGGGTGAGTCAAGATAGCAGCCCGCATGTGTTCATTGGCGAACACTGCGAACTGACCATCACTGTTGCTCAGTGGTCTAAAGTCCTCTTTTCTAATGAGAGCAATTTTGCATCTTATTTGAAAACCAAGGACCCAGAGTCTGGAGGAAGAAAGGAGAGGCACACAATGCAAGATGCTTGAAGTCTAGTGTGAAGTTTCCATAATCTGTGTTGATTTGGGGAGCCATGTCATTTGCTGGTGTTGGACATTTGTGCTTCATTAAGTCCAGAGTCAATGCAGCCGTCTACCAGGAGATTTTGGAGCACTTCATGCTTCGTTTCGCAGACGAGCTTTATGAAGATAGTGACTTCATTTTCCAGCAGGACTTGGCACCTGCCCACACTGCCAAAAGTACCAAAACCTGCGATTTACTGTGCTTGTTTGGCCAGCAAACTCGCCTGACCTGAACCCCATAGAGAATCTATGGGGCATTGCCAAGAGAGAGATGAGAGACATGCAGAAGAGCTGAAGGCTGCTATTGAAGCATCCTCGTCTTTCATAACACCTCAGCAGTGCCATAGGCTGATAGCATCCATGCCACGCCACATTGAGGCAGTAATTTATGCAAAAGGGGCCCAAACCAAGTACTAAGTACATATGCATGATTATACTTTTCAGAGGTCCTACATTTTTCTATTTAACCACTTAAGGACCACAGGTTTATACCCCCCTAAAGACCAGGCCCTTTTTTACAAATCGGCACTCCACAACTTTAGCGGTTTATTGCTCGGTCATGCAACTTAACACCCAAATGAATTTTACCTCCTTTTCTTCTCACTAATAGAGCTTTCATTTGGTGGTATTTCATTGCTGCTGACATTTTTACTTTTTTTGTTATTAATCAAAATTTACCGAATTTATTGTTCTACATGTCTTTGATAAAAAAAAAATGAGTAAAAAAAAAAATGGTTTGGGTAAAAGTTATAGCGTTTACAAACTATGGTACAAAAATTTGAATTTCCGCTTTTTGAAGCAGCTCTGACTTTCTGAGCACCTGTCATGTTTCCTGAGGTTCTACAATGGCCAGACAGTAGAAAAACCCCACAAATAACCCCATTTCGGAAAGTAGACACCCTAAGATATTCGCTGATGGGCATAGTGAGTTCATAGAACTTTTTATTTTTTGTCACAAGTTAGCGGAAAATGTTTTTTTTTTTTTCTTACAAAGTCTCATATTCCACTAACTTGTGACAAAAAATAAAAACTTCCATGAACTCACTATGCCCATCACGAAATACCTTGGGGTGTCTTCTTTCCAAAATGGGGTCACTTGTGGGCTAGTTATACTGCCCTGGCATTTTAGGGGCCCTAATGCGTGCAAAGTAGTTTGAAATCAAAATCTGTAAAAAATGGCCGGTGAAATCCGAAAAGTGCTCTTTGGAATGTGGGCCCCTTTGCCCACCTAGGCTGCAAAAAAGTGTCACACATCTGGTATTGCCGTACTCAGGAGAAGTTGGGGAATGTGTTTTGGGGTGTCATTTTACATATACCCATGCTGGGTGAGATAAATATCTCGGTCAAATGCCAACTTTGTATAAAAAAATGGGAAAAGTTGTCTTTTGCCAAGATATTTCTCTCACCCAGCATGGGTATATGTAAAATGACACCCCTTTCGGCGTTAGCCCTTCAAGACCAACAGACAGCATTAACTTTAATGGGATCCATCAGGCATGCAGTATTTTTGTCAGCAAAAAAAAACAAAAACACTGCAGACTGTTGTACTTATGCCCAGTGTAAAAAACCAAGACAGACCCTATTAACTCTAGTGTGAACAGAGTCAGTAATGTGAAATACTGTAGTATTGGAGACAAGTATTTCAGTAGGCAGCCATTTCACTCACCACCATGTAGAAATAAGGAGAGGTCTCCTAATTCAGTCTCGACAATTCTTCTAGCATTTCTCCTCCATGTGGAACAGGTTTTTCTGGCTGTAGAATATCTCAGTCTCACTAGTTTAATAAAACACAGCTTGCTACAGGGATTTTGTCCACACTAAAAACTGAAGTAGGATGTCAGAATAGTGTAGCCTATAGAAGCATTTAAAAACATGAAGGTTTATTCTCCATACTCACAAAAGTAAAAAAAAACATTAAGGCCGAATGCACACGGCCGTGTTCCGCGGCCGAGAGCGGTCCGTGGTATGACGGGCTGGATTCCTGTTCAGAGCAGGAGCGCACTGCGTCATTGGTTGCTATGACGCCGTGCGCTTCATGCCGCAGCTGCACTATAGTAATACACTCGTATGATCTATACGAGTGTATTACTGTACAGCAGCGGCGGCATGAAGCGCACGGCGTCATAGCAACTAATGACGCCGTGCGCTCCTGCTCTGAACAGGAATCCAGCCCGTCATACCACGGACCGCTCTTGGCGGAGGAACACGGCCGTGTGCATTCGGCCTAAGGCATATAAAATCACTCACGACGCTGTTCACAAGCCCGACCCTGGGTTTTGCATATTTCCGGCTTCTTCCAGGTGTTATATTACACTACTGAAGCTGAGATATTCTTCAGCTGGGAAGACCTGTTCCACATGGAGGAGAGACGAGAGAGAGAGAGAGAGAGAGAGAGAGAGATTAGGAAGATTGTCAAGGCTGAATTAGGAGACCTATCGTATTTCTGTACTAGGAGGTGATGAGTAGTGATGAGTGATCATGCTCAGCCGAAAACCGGTTCGGCTCAAGCATCGCTATGAAAGTTAATGGGAGACCTGAGGATCAAACCAGGCACCCCCTGTTCTGAATAAGAGTGGGTGTCTGGTTCACAAAAAAAGGTTAGAAATTGATGGAAACCCCATGAAAATGGTTTGGAAACAGCATTAAGAGGATGGCTGGATGCGTCTTGGACTCTATTATCTATTGGACCCTATTATCTATGACATACAATAGACAACCACACAAAGGCTATATGCCAAAAGCCAGGTATATGCAAGCCAACAATCTATCCATGAGACAGATAACAGCCAGCATACCTTACAATGGTAGCCTTTTGCACTATGGGATATTCCAAACCAGCTCTCAACTGACTGAGAACCAGTAAACCTCAAAGTTTTTATGCATCTGTTGGATGCCTTGGGTGGACCTGCACACCTAGATCAATATCATTAGGGCGACAAAGTTTTTTGATTCTCCTAACATAATACTCAATAACCTTTCTATACAGTTTTGTCATGTAAAAACTAATTTGCATAAATATGGGCATATGGGAAAGACATGCAGATGAGCATAATCTGTCTGTTTTTCAGCTGTCATAAGACTATTAAAGCCAATAGATGGTGCTATTGAGTTATGAACAGCGCCATCTATTGGTTTCACAGTCTTATGACAACAGACTAATCGTTTTGCCAGAAGATTATGAAACCAATAGATGGCGCTGTTCATAACTCAATAGCACCATCTGTTGGTTTCATAGTCTTCTGACAAGAATATTAGACTGAGTCTTATGACAAGCTTATTAGTGTATCCTTTTGCATGGAAAATTCGCAATAAAAATTTGCGATTAGAATATTCGCGATCTACACTGAGTTATTACCCAGCTTTGTCTCATGGATAGATTGGCTAAGACGCATCCAGCTATCATCTTAATGCTGTTTCCAAACCATTTTGATGGGGTTTACATCAATTTCTAACACTTTTTTATGAACCAGACACCCTCTTCTCTTCCGAGCAGGGGGTGCCTGGGGTTCTCCTATTGACTTCCATTGTGCTCTGGTGCTCGGTAGAACACACCAGCATACTGATGTGTTCGGCCAGAGCACCCGAGCACTTTGATGCCTGCTCAACACTAATGGCTACTGAAACACTTGACTCCAATTCTAAAGTGTGAGCTGTGGATACCTGTGTTTTTTAGGACTGTGTGAAATAGGAGGAAGTGAACGACTTATTGATTTCCACATAGCTCCATTTTTAATCACAGGTGACTGTCTATTGTCTACATAAAATACTATAGGATCCTGCACATAAAACCAATAATAAGGGAACAAAATAATTTGCAGATGAAGAATAGAGGTGCTGTGAATGAAAAGTGAGAACAACTGTTAACTATTTGAAAGTGAAATTTTTTACTTTAATCTAGTTGATTGATGTGTGTACAGAGGTACTTGAAGGAAAAAAGCTAGGGAAACATGTTTTCCCTCTTATGTTTGCCATTTTCATTTTGTGAATGATATTTTTTGGGCCTTATGCACATGGAAAAGCTGTGGGAACTGAGCCTGTATGGTGGCACACAGGATCACTACTATAAAAACTCTGTATGCACCAAAATCACCAGAAACTAGCATGGTTTTAAGAAAAAAAGTCTAGTCAAACCAATCTTGCTATTTTGCAGTAGTCCACCGGAACCTGGACAAATTGTTACCAATAAATGTAATATACTTAGATTTTTCAAATCATTTTGATCCTGTCCATCACATGCAGCTATTGCACAAGTTACAGGGGTTATAGATCATTAGCATGTGATCAGTGGGGGTCCAAAACCTGGGACCCCTGCAGATCAGCTGTTTGAGAAAGCCTCAGTGTTCCTGTGAGCACCGGGTCATTCTCAAACAACTGATTGGTGGGGGTCCCAGGTGTTGGATGCTTGCTGATCAGATGCTGATGACTTATCCAGAAGTTAGTTCATCAGTTACAAAAAGTCGGATAACCGCTTTGAGGGCTATTGGTTTTAATAGTACAACTGTAATTGGAAAACAAAATTGGCTAAAAGCCCATAGTTAAAGAGTAGGGATGAGCAGACCCGTGATTTTTCAGGTTCGGCGGAACTTTGTTTCAAATATCTGTTCGGGTCCTGAAATTGACCCGAACTTGACCCCGAACACTGAAACCAATTGAAGTCAATAGGGACCCAAACTTTAGGACTGAAAAACGGCTGTAAAAAAAAGTCATAGAAAGAACTAGAGGGCTGCAAAAGAAACCAACATGGGGGTAAGAGCAGCACAATTGCCCTGCAAACAAATGTGGATAGGGAAATTACTTAACATAAAAATGAAAAATAATAATCTTGAACCAGGAGGCAGAGGTCCAAGTGAACCTCTCCACCACCAACTTCAGCACATGCACCAGGCAAGGGATGTGCGTCAAACTGGCTAGACCCAGAGCTGCTACGAGATTTCGTCCATTGTCGCACACCACCAGGCCGGGCTTGAGACTCGGCGGCACCAACCACACATTGGTCTGTTCTTCCATGCCCATCCACAGCTCCTGCGTGGTGTGGGTTTTTCCCCGAAACATATCAGTTTCAGAACAGTCTTCTGTAATTTTCTCCTGGCTGTGCTGAAGTTGGTGGTGCAGGTGTTGCGCTGACGTGATGAGGAGTCAGGAAATAAGGAACAGGAGGAGGAAGCAGAGTAGGAGGAGAAAGCAACAGGAGGCATTGAGAAACATCCTGCAATCCTCGGTGGCGGTAGGACACTTTCCGCCTCAGGCCCAACTGCCAATAGATTTACCCAGTGGGCAGTTGGCGAGATATAACATCCCTGCCCATGCTTACTGGTCCACGTATCTCTTCCACCTTTGGGGCAGGGCTAGGTGGATAGCACACAGAAACCACGCCAGCAGAGTTATCGAAAAGAATAAGTGACTGCTGCATGACTTGGGGCTAAGACTGCTTGGCTGATGTGCAATGCGTTGAGGTGGAATACAGATACCCATGGGCCGCCGGTACCAACTCTGTGCTTTCAGCAGAGGATAGGGTGGGAAACAATGTGAAGGAACAGGAGGCACTGTCAGCCATTCAATCTGCTACCGCCTCTACTTGTTCTGGCTTTACCGTTGGTAGAGCGGTATTCGGGCCTACAAAATGACCCCCAAAAAATGGCTTTGTGTCACCGACACAATTAACAGACTGATTAACTATCAGTTGCTATATTAAATGAAGCGACTTTGGCTTTCTGATCTGAAGCGTGCTTCGCTCAACACTTAATAAGGACGCATGATGGAGGCCAGGGTTTGATGGACACTGGAAACAATAATATCTGGTGTCCCTTCAAATTCCATGCTTTCTACAAGCCCTACACCTCTTCTGTGGGTTAGTTTTGCTTCAGGTATAAGGAATGCGGTCAGTGAAATGTCTTTCACTCAGTCTACTGACCGACTCGGACCAAGAGCTTTCACGGATATCATCTGTTGAGTGAAACAGTGTTATAATTTCCTCTTGAAAATTTAGGAAAAAAAAACATTTTCCTTTGTATACCACATAAGAATAGTATTCTGCTAACTGCAGCAGATACAGAGACACCTTTTTGTAGCAGTGCTTGGATTTTCATAGTGCCAGGTATGGTTTCAACATTTGCTTGTTGAAATCTACTGACCCCATGTACTTAATATATTCAACGACACAATGTGGCTTTTCAGTGTTTGTAAAACTTTTAATGTATGTGATTTTATTTTGTATACGAGAATGTTATGCGATTGTATACTAACTTGCATTCGGGAGAACCGGAAATGACATAGGACTCTGAGCACATAAGGTCAAAGTTCGGGCGGATCAGATTGTAACACCCCAGACGAAGCGAAGGCGAAACCCGGGTCGGGCTATTTTACATGCTCTATACAAGTCATTTTATTGTGAGTAGAACAAACCTTACTTAAACCTTACTTTTAAAGATTCGGGTATTGCACTATGATCTGTTCCTCTTGAAGGGAATCTATTTGCTGGTTGGTATCGAGAGCTTATATTGGGGATGAATCGGTGAAGCTGCGAAATCTCCAGGAAAACTCCTTGTTTGTGAAACACTCGCCATTTGAAGCCTAGCGCGGACCCATATGTATGTACTTTTGGCTTTTCAGTATGTGCATTTCTTCAACTGAGGCTACTTTCACACCTGCACTTTCCCTATGAAAGATTTCAATAGCGGAGGAAAACTCCCCTATTCATTGTCAATGGGGACAAAACCGAACAAAATAAAAACGGACTGCACCAGAATGCATTATGTTCTGTTTGGTTGCATCCCCATCATGAACAGAAAAAAACTACAAGCAGCATTTTTCTATCCGGCATGTGATGAGGAGCAAGACAGATCCGTCATGACTAGTGTTGAGCGAACCTGAACTGTAAGGGTTCGAGTTCGGTGTTTGGGCATTTAATAAAGCTTGTTGAAAGGCTGCAGCGCAGCCAATCAACAAGCTTTTAAGCTGCAGGTACTTAGAAGCCATCACAGCCATGTCTACTAATGGCAGGGCTGTGATTGGCCAGTGCATCATGTGACCCAGCTTCTATAAAAGCTGGATCACATGTAGCACCGCCCATCAGCTCTAAGTGTTGCAGGGACAGGAAGCAGGTAGCTGAACTGAGGGAGAGAGTTAGGAATCTGGTTATTTGTTTTGTGGGTGACCTACAGTATAAAGATTTTTTGTGGGTCCAATACTCCAGCTTTGCACCTGCTTTGGATATGCACCTGTGATTCTGAAGGTTCTAGTCTAAATTTTCTTGCAATATATTGAGGGTAGCACCTCTTTTAGACTTAACACGCCCATCTACCTGGGACTTCTAAGCAGAGTACGTTTGTAGCTGGTTCCTACACTGCCCTGAATATTGTAGGCTTAAGTAAGTCCAAAGTGAGGCAGTATATTTATTGTTAGGGACCTATCTGCGGAAGCCACCTTGACGCCTGGTAGATGGGCCCGACACGTATGTGCGCTAAGAGCTTCCATTACTCATTTATAGTCGGTATTGTACCACTTTTATCTAGAATGACCCCCATTTCTTAGCTCTATTGTTTGTATATATAACGGTGTGCAGCCATTTTGTTTTTTGTAGTGAAATTGATATAGTTATTTTGTCTGTTAGTTCGGTGGGTGAAATATACCCACTTTTTGTGTGAGGTATACCTGTATTGCATACGTGACAGTGAAATTGATATAGTTAATCTGTCAGATTGGTGGCTGACATATTCCCATTCTTGTTGTGAGGTACACCTGCATTGCATACCTGACAGGGAAATAAATACAGTTAATTTGTCTGTTAGTTGTTGGGTAAAATATACCCAATTTTTGTGTGAGGTACACCTGCAGTGGATAAGTGACAGGGAAATGAATTAAGTTAATCCGTCTGTTAGTTCGGTGGGTGACATATACCCATTTTTATGACCAGCGTCTTCCTTCTGCAAGTTTTTTATTCCTGATCAACACAGCAAATAGGCAACGTTTTGGCTTAACACAAGCCTTTCTCCAGCCATAATAAATATCACACAGTGTGAACTTATATATCTCCTCCATAAAGGGTTGTGCCAATTATCACCAATAAAATACTTGTATACAGGTTATAACATACTAAAACCATGTCTGTCTCTATAATTCTATGTTTCTATATAAATTAACATTTTATCCTCCCCTACATGGAGCCCCTTCTTACATCTTCTCCCTAGCGTCATCCTTATACATGTGAGTTGCAGTATGGCTGCCGCCGCATGTCTCCTCAGCGTGTTCAACAATCCACTTTGCATGTCCTTCTCATACGTATCTTACGTTTTATTCACCGGACAGCGCATGTCACGTCGCGTCTCTCCTCACGCAACTTTATTGATGGGGTCAACAGGATACATTAACCTCCATTCTTATTCTATATCTCCACCACCATATTCATTCTTCTCTTTATAGGTGTCAAATACCGACACCTTATACTGTAATATACCATAGCACTACAAATCCTGTCTATAACATGGTAACCAATTCTTGTGCTTTTTTTAGAACAAGATCATAGATAACAACTATTATCTCTCCATTACATCATGTGTCCATGTCATGGTCTTACCTTCTTGCTGTTCTCCTTCGTTTGACATGTGCTGGCGGCCATCTTGGTTTCTGGGTTTCTTGTAGCCTCCCACCCTGCGGCTCCTCCTTCCCACTGGGAGGAGCTGGATGCCTAGCTCATATATAGGAGGTCTGTGGCTTCAGTTCCTTGCTTGGTCCTCCTGTGTTCACATGCTTCTAGACTGCTGCTGCTTCTGGTTCCTGATCCTGGTTTCGTCCGACTACCCTGCTGGTTCCTGATCCTGGTTTCGTCCGACTACCCTGCTGGTTCCTGATCCTGGCTTCGTCTGACTACCCTGCTGGTTCCTGATCCTGGCTTCGTCTGACTTCCCTTCTGGTTCCTGACCTCTGGCTTCGCAAAGACTCTGCTTTGGTTTCGCCATCCGTTTGGACTTTTGCTTTACAGCTTTATTTTCAATAAAGCCTTCTTATTTTCACTTATCCCTTGTTGTACGTCTGGTTCATGGTTCCGTGACATTAGGACCAAGCCATGAATTCTGACGGTACAGGGCCATCCTCGCTACCCACGCTGGTTGCCAGACTTGATCAGCAGGATCACCTGTTGGGTCGGTTCGCTGTGGCGTTGCAAACCCTGCTTGAACGCACGGCTCATTTCGCTCCCGTTGCCGATGGGTCGGTTGTCGCTCCTGGGCCCGCTCCTACTGCCGCTCCGGTTGTTGCGCCAGAGTCTACCCCGACACCTGTTGTTGCACCTGCGGTGTTTCGGGGTATGACCGGTTCTGCCCCTCTTCCACAGCGCTTTGGGGGAGAGCCAACTCAGTGCCGAGGTTTCCTTAACCAGGTGGGCATTTATTTCGAGTTGCTGCCACATGCCTTTCCCACTGAGAGATCAAAGGTGGGCTTCTTGATCTCGCTGCTCTCGGACAAGGCCTTGGCCTGGGCCAGCCCTTTATGGGAGAACAACAATCCGGTGGTTGCCGAGTTTTCCGGTTTTGTTGCTTCTCTTCGGAAGGTATTCGATGTGCCGGCTCGTGCTGCCTCTGCTGCGAAGCTCCTTATGTCCATCAGACAGGGTTCACGATCCGTAGCTGAATACGCCATTGAGTTTCGTACCCTGGCAGCAGAGGTGGGCTGGAATAATGAGGCTCTGGTCGCTGCTTTCTCTCATGGTCTCTCGGATGCCTGGAAGGATGAGGTTGCAGCTAAGGACCTACCAGTGGAGCTCGAGTCTCTTATTTCTTTCCTGATTTTGATTGACACCAGACTCAGGGAGAGACCTTCCTTTAAGGAGAGCCTGCGGAGGTTTTCTAACAGATTGGCGCCTACGTTTGTTGTCCCACCCGTGCCTCCCTCTCCTCCCACGCCTCCTGGGGATGACTTGTCTGGGGGTGAACCCATGCAGCTGGGGTTTGCCGCCTGTCCGAGGGGGAGAGGGTACTCCGGAGACGCGAGGGCCGATGCATGTACTGTGGTCTCGGTGGGCATTTTCGGTTGGCATGTCCGAACCGTCCGGGAAACGCTCGCACCTGAGATCCTGTCGGGGGCAGATCTTGGGTGGAGTCTCCTCGTCCCCGGTTTCCCGTGTTGACAAACCACTGATCACTGTTGTCCTCTCCTGGGTCGGGGGCTCGGTGACGACCCAGGCGTTGGTGGACTCTGGTGCCGGTGGTTTGTTCATTGATAATGTGTTCGCTGCCGCCAATTCCATTCCTCTGCAGGCTCGAGGTTCCCCACTGGCTCTTGAGGCGATAGACGGCAGACCCCTTCTGCCGCCACACGTGACTCATGAGACCCTTCCAGTGGGGATAGCCATTGGTGCCGTTCACAGAGAGTCGGTCTGCCTCCAGGTTATTTCGTCTCCACACTACTCGGTGGTCTTGGGGTACCCCTGGCTCCGGAAGCATAATCCGACTTTCGATTGGAGATCGGCCGAGATCCTCTCGTGGTCACCGCAGTGTGGGGCTAGTTGCATCCATGGGTCTGTCAAGTTGCTGTGTACTTCCTCGGACTCTCTGTTGCCTCCTGAATACGAGGAGTACTGGGATGTATTCGATAAGGTGCGCGCGGTTGCCCTACCTCCGCACCGCCCATACGATTGTGCCATAGAGTTACAATCTGGTGCCGTTCCTCCTCGTGGCAAAGTCTATCCACTGTCGGTAGCGGAGAATGAGGCCATGGAGGAGTACGTGAGGGAGGCGCTTTCACGCGGATACATTCGCAAATCCTCGTCCCCGGCAGGGGCTGGATTTTTCTTTGTGAAAAAGAAGGGCGGTGAGTTGAGGCCTTGCATCGATTACAGGGGTCTCAATCGCATCACGATCAAGAACGCTTACCCGATACCCTTGATTTCCGAGCTGTTCGATCGCCTTAAAGGGGCCACGGTCTTTACCAAACTCGACCTGAGGGCGCATATAACCTGGTAAGGATAAAGGCGGGCGATGAGTGGAAGACCGCGTTTAACACCAGGACCGATCATTATGAATCCTTGGTTATGCCCTTTGGGTTGTGCAATGCGCCCGCAGTCTTTCAGGAATTCATCAACGATGTTTTCCGTGACCTGTTGCAGCAGTGTGTGGTGGTCTATTTGGATGACATCTTGGTATATTCTGAATCCATGGAGGCCCACATTCTGGATGTCAGACGAGTGTTGCAACGGTTTACGAGAGAACAAGCTGTTCGGTAAGCTTGAGAAATGCGAATTTCACCGATCCCAGGTAACCTTCTTAGGTTACATCATTTCCGCTGAGGGGTTCTCCATGGATCCTGAGAAGGTTTCGGCTGTCTTACAGTGGCCCCAGCCCAGTGGTCTTCGTTCCCTGCAGCGCTTTTTGGGCTTCGCCAATTATTATCGGAAGTTCATCAGGGACTTTTCCATGCTAGCCAAGCCTCTCACGGATCTGACCAGGAAGGGCAGTAATTCCCAGGTCTGGCCGCTCGAGGCCATCCGAGCTTTTGAGGCTCTAAAGTCCGCCTTTGTGTCGGCTCCGATTCTGTTGCATCCCAACCCTGGGTTGCCCTTTGTCCTCGAGGTGGACGCGTCTGAGACGGGAGTAGGCGCCCTTCCTGTCTCAGCGTAGAACACCAGAGGGTCCTCTGCTTCCTTGTGGGTTTTACTCCCGGAAACTGTCTTCCGCGGAGTGCAACTATCAGATTGGTGACAGGGAGTTATTGGCCATCGTGCAGGCCCTTAAAGAATGGAGGCACTTGCTCGAGGGTTCGGTGGTTCCGGTCCTCATCCTGACGGACCACAAGAATCTGACCTACCTTTCTGAGGCCAAGAGATTGACACCACGTCTGGCCAGATGGGCTCTGTTCTTGTCACGTTTTAATTACGTGGTCTCCTACCTACCCGGTTCCAAGAACATCAGGGCGGATGCCTTATCACGGCAGTACTCCGAGCTGTCCAGGGAGGAGTCGATTCCGACTTCGGTCATACCTCCGAATCAGATCTTGGCCGCCATTCGCACCAGCCTGACCTCTCCCCTGGGTGAGCAGATTTTGGCGGCTCAATCTGGTGCTCCCTCTGGGAGACCCAACGGCAGATGTTTTGTGCCTGAGGAGTTGCGCACTCGGTTGTTGCGAACCTACCATAACTCCAAGACCGCAGGGCATCCTGGAAAGAATCAGCTGTCCTGGGCTGTTTCACGTCTGTTCTGGTGGCCTTCCCTACGTTCCGACATCGCCGCATATGTAGTGGCATGCTCCGTTTGTGCCCAGAGTAAGTCCCCTCGGCACCTTCCGTTGGGCCTTCTGCAACCCATAGCCACCGGGGAGCGCCCATGGTCACACCTGGGGATGGATTTCATTGTGGACCTCCCTGCATCCGAGGCCATACGGTCATTCTCATGATTGTGGATCGGTTTTCCAAAATGTGCCACTGTGTTCCTCTCAAGAAGTTACCCTCTGCACAAGAGTTGGCCACGATTTTTGCCAGGGAGGTCTTCCGGTTGCACGGTTTGCCCAAGGAGATTGTGTCGGATCGGGGGAGTCAGTTTGTGTCCAGGTTCTGGCGCGCCTTTTGCTCCCAGTTGGGGATTCATCTCTCCTTCTCCTCGGCCTACCACCCTCAGTCCAATGGGGCCGCAGAACGATCCAATCAGGCCTTGGAGCAATTCCTTCGTTGCTATGTCTCCGATCACCAAGACAATTGGGTTGACCTCCTGCCTTGGGCTGAGTTTGCCAGGAACACGGCGGTGAACTCTTCCTCTGGGACGTCTCCCTTCATGGCCAATTATGGGTTCCAACCTGCCGTGTTACCGGAGGTATTCTCTCCCCAGGATATTCCGGCTGTGGAGGATCACCTTTCCGTCCTACGTGCTTCTTGGGTACTGATCCAGAAGTCCCTTGAGGTCTCTGCGCAGCGCCAGAGACTCCAGGCTGATCGCAGACGAGCGCCTGCTCCTTCCTACCAGGTCGGAGACCGTGTATGGTTGTCCACCCGCAACCTCAACCTTCGAGTGCCCACTCCCAAGCTGGCGCCTCGCTTTGTTGGTCCCTTCCGAGTGCTTCGCAGGGTAAACCCGGTAGCCTATGCCCTTGCGCTTCCTCCTGGCATGCGGATCTCCAACGTGTTTCATGTCTCCCTGTTGAAGCCACTGATGTGTAATCGTTTCACTTCCTCGGCCTCATCCGGTCCAAGTGGGTAATCGTGAGGAGTATGAGGTGAGCAATATCCTGGACTCACGCCTGGTCCGCGGTCGGTTGCAGTTTTTGGTCCATTGGCGTGGTTATGGTCCAGAGGAGCGTTCCTGGGTTCCCTCCGCAGATGTCCATGCTCCTGCCTTGCTCCGAGCCTTCCACGCACGCTTCCCTCAGAAACCGTTCTTTACTCCGCGGAGGAGGGGCCCTTGAGGGGGAGGTACTGTCATGGTCTTACCTTCTTGCTGTTCTCCTTCGTTTGACATGTGCTGGCGGCCATCTTGGTTTCTGGGTTTCTTGTAGCCTCCCACCCTGCGGCTCCTCCTTCCCACTGGGAGGAGCTGGATGCCTAGCTCATATATATATATATATATATATAGGAGGTCTGTGGCTTCAGTTCCTTGCTTGGTCCTCCTGTGTTCACATGCTTCTAGACTGCTGCTGCTTCTGGTTCCTGATCCTGGTTTCGACCGACTACCCTGCTGGTTCCTGATCCTGGCTTCGTCTGACTACCCTGCTGGTTCCTGATCCTGGCTTCGTCTGACTACCCTGCTGGTTCCTGATCCTGGCTTCGTCTGACTACCCTTCTGGTTCCTGACCTCTGGCTTCGCAAAGACTCTGCTTCGGTTTCGCCATCCGTTTGGACTTTTGCTTTACAGCTTTATTTTCAATAAAGCCTTCTTATTTTCACTTATCCCTTGTTGAACGTCTGGTTCATGGTTCCGTGACAGTCCATCCCACTATTCTTCACTATGGAGACATGCGCCCAGCATCGCCAGTCTTCAACGAGAGGATAAAACAAACAGTGAATATTCTCATTGTATTACCTACAGTGGTTAAAATTCTTCTATTACTATATATAATATATATAATATATAATATATATATATATATATATATATATATATATATATATATATATATATATATATTTTACAGGGAGTGCAGAATTATTAGGCAAGTTGTATTTTTGAGGATTAATTTTATTATTGAACAACAACCATGTTCTCAATGAACCCAAAAAACTCATTAATATCAAAGCTGAATATTTTTGGAAGTAGTTTTTAGTTTGAGCTATTTTAGGGGGATATCTGTGTGTGCAGGTGACTATTACTGTGCATAATTATTAGGCAACTTAACAAAAAACAAATATACCCATTTCAATTATTTATTTTTACCAGTGAAACCAATATAACATCTCAACATTCACAAATATACATTTCTGACATTCAAAAACAAAACAAAAACAAATCAGTGACCAATATAGCCACCTTTCTTTGCAAGGACACTCAAAGGCCTGCTATCCATGGATTCTGTCAGTGTTTTGATCTGTTCACCATCAACATTGCGTGCAGCAGCAACCACAGCCTCCCAGACACTGTTCAGAGAGGTGTACTGTTTTCCCTCCTTGTAAATCTCACATTTGATGATGGACCACAGGTTCTCAATGGGGTTCAGATCAGGTGAACAAGTAGGCCATGTCATTAGTAGTGTTGATGCGAACAGTTCGAGCATAGTTCGGGTCCGTACCGAATTTTGGGGTGTTCGTGACACGGACCCGAACCCGAACTTTTTCGTAAAAGTTCGGGTTCGTCGTTCGGCATGTATTTTGGCGCATTTTGAAAGGCTGCAAAGCAGCCAATCCAACATGCATCATACTACTTGCCCTAAGATGCCATCGCAGCCATGCCTACTATTGGCAAGGCTGTGATTGGCCAAGTGCAGCATGTGACTCAGCCTCTTTATAAGCTTGTGCGCACGTCGGGACGTGCTCACTCCCGATGTGAATAGAACAGGGATAGACGCAGCTGATGCTAGGGCGAGAATAGGCAGGGATAATTGAATAACTGGAAGCAAATTTCTCCTCCTCCACCTGTGATTCATCTGAACAACTGCAGCTGAGCTGCTTTTTTGATAGGGATTGGCTATTTTTAGAGTGGCCAGAGTGATTTTTCCATCCACATGTACCTGGGCTGACCGCCGGCCGCCATTTTGCGACTTGTAGTGCTGCAGCAGAAGCTGCCACAGTGTGCATTCCAAAGCTCAAACAAGTCAGACATCTACACCTGGGATTCAGACCAATAGCGATTTAGCAGCACAGTCCAAGGCTATTTTTTTTAAAGGTTGTGCAGACCATTTTGTGGCACATGTTACTGGGCTGATAGGCGGCGGCCATCTTGGGACTAGTGCTGCAGCACAATCTCTCCCAACGTCCATTAATCACTTGTATAGTGGTCTGTGCATAGTAATCCTACATCAGGGACTTGGGGTGTGCTTGTGTCACCCCTACTAATACCAGTCCACCTGTAATCCATACAGTGAAAAGCCATAAGTATTCCAGTGAGGGAATTTTTTTTTTATTTAAAAAAGGCCAAGTTAGTTTATCTGGCGTTCAATATACTAGATACAGTTAGGCCTGCGTTTCATACATCTGGAATTAGCAAACTAATGTGCTGGGGTTGGGAAAACATATATGTACCCATACTAGAATCTGTCCTAAGAAAGCGGGTACTCACATATAACAGTCATTCCATCTGTAATCCATACAGTCAAAAGACTGAAAGTATTCCAGTGAGGGATTTTTTTTTATTTAAAAAGGCCAAGTTAGTTTATCTGGCGTTCAATATACTAGATACAGTTAGGCCTGCGTTTCATACATCTGGAATTAGCAAACTAATGTGCTGGGGTTGGGAAAACATATATGTACCCATACTAGAATCTGTCAAAGAAAGCGGTATTCACATATAACAGTCATTCCATCTGTAATCCATACAGTCAAAAGACTGAAAGTATTCCAGTGAGGGGATTTTTTTTTATTTAAAAAAGGCCAAGTTAGTTTATCTGGCGTTCAATATACTAGATACAGTTAGGCCTGCGTTTCATACATCTGGAATTAGCAAACTAATGTGCTGGGGTTGGGAAAACATATATGTACCCATACTAGAATCTGTCAAAGAAAGCGGTACTCACATATAACAGTCATTCCATCTGTAATCCATACAGTCAAAAGACTGAAAGTATTCCAGTGAGGGAATTTTTTTAATTTAAAAAAGGCCAAGTTAGTTTATCTGGCGTTCAATATACTAGATACAGTTAGGCCTGCGTTTCATACATCTGGAATTAGCAAACTAATGTGCTGGGGTTGGGAAAACATATATGTACCCATACTAGAATCTGTCAAAGAAAGCGGTACTCACATATAACAGTCATTCCATCTGTAATCCATACAGTCAAAAGACTGAAAGTATTCCAGTGAGGGAATTTTTTTTATTTAAAAAAGGCCAAGTTAGTTTATCTGGCGTTCAATATACTAGATACAGTTAGGCCTGCGTTTCATACATCTGGAATTAGCAAACTAATGTGCTGGGGTTGGGAAAACATATATGTACCCATACTAGAATCTGTCAAAGAAAGCGGTACTCACATATAACAGTCATTCTATCTGTAATCCATACAGTCAAAAGACTGAAAGTATTCCAGTGAGGGAATTTTTTTTTTATTTAAAAAAGGCCAAGTTAGTTTATCTGGCGTTCAATATACTAGATACAGTTAGGCCTGCGTTTCATACATCTGGAATTAGCAAACTAATGTGCTGGGGTTGTGAAAACATATATGTACCCATACTAGAATCTGTCAAAGAAAGCGGTACTCACATATAACAGTCATTCCATCTGTAATCCATACAGTCAAAAGACTGAAAGTATTCCAGTGAGGGAATTTTTTTTTATTTAAAAAAGGCCAAGTTAGTTTATCTGGCGTTCAATATACTAGATACAGTTAGGCCTGCGTTTCATACATCTGGAATTAGCAAACTAATGTGCTGGGGTTGGGAAAACATATATGTACCCATACTAGAATCTGTCAAAGAAAGCGGTACTCACATATAACAGTCATTCCATCTGTAATC